>NC_051390.1:9766684-9779184 GCF_015228065.2 Penaeus monodon | reverse complement strand
ACTATCATTATCATCATAGCTAAAATATACAGACCACAACACAAAGTACAAATGACCCACAGAGAAAGGACACAGACACAAAACGAAAAAAAAAAAAAAAAAACAGGAAAGAAATAAAATAGAAAAAAAAGGGTTTAAAAGAGACGCCAACAGAAGGACGGAAGAGGAAGCAACCGCGAGATGAATGCGAGATGAGAGAGGCTGGGGAAAAGGCGCTGCTTGACGTGCTTGGCCCACGCAATGGGGTGACGGCGGAGGGGGCGGGGGGGGGGCCGAAAGCAGGGAGGGAGGGAGGGAGGGAGGGAGGAAAAGATTTTAATGGAGAGAGAGAGAGAGAGAGAGAGAGAGGAGAGAGAGAGAGAGAGAGAGAGAGAGAGAGAGAGAGAGAGAGAGAGAGAGAGAGAGAGAAAGAATGAGGGTAGTGGTGGTGATGGTGATGATAGTGATGATGGTGGTGATGAGAATGGTGATGATGATGATGGTGTTGGTTGTGGTTGTGGTGGTGATGATGACGATGATGAGAGATAGTTGTGGCGACGGTGATAATAAGGACTATGGTGATGGCAATAGTGATGGTGATGCTTGAATATTAATGATTGATGATCATGATCACGACGAATATGATGTCGACGGCAACTTTAATTACTAATATCACCAACAATAGCCACATACAATCACTATCAACATCATAGAATGCCAATCACACCACCGAAAAGAAACTCACGTCACGTCGTCTTCTGCACTTTTCCGACAGGAGAGAGAAAGAGAAAGAGAGAGAGAAAAAAAAAACGAGGAAAAAAGAATAAAGAAATAATAATAATAATACTTTTTCCGGTCTCTTCTTCAGCTCACCAAAAGGAGCTCCCCAATATCACATCTCTCCCGGTGCAGATGAAGGAAAAAATTCTCTTTCAAAGGCACGATGGGTGGTGTTCTCTCTCCCCCTCCCTTCCCCCCTCCCCTCTTCAAACTGGTGTCCCTACTTTTCTCCCCTCCCCCCCACTTTTTGGCACTCCCACTCTTCTCCCCCACACACTATCTGGCATACCCATTTTCCCCCCTCCCCCCTCCCCTCCCTTTTTCCTCCCCACCACTTGGTACCCCCATCCTTGTTCCTTCCACTCTCCGCTCCCTTCCCCTTCCCCACTATCTCGCATCCCCACCCTTCTCCCCTCCCTCCTCTCTCTACACATATTACACCCTCTCCTCTCCCCTCCCTTTATCTCCTCACTCCTCCCCACCTTCCCTTCACCCCTCCCTCCTCTCCCCACCTTCCTTTCACCCCTCCCTCCTCTCCCCACACGAACCCCTTTCTCTTCTCTCCTTCCCCTCTCCCTCCCTCCTTCCTCCCTTGCCTCCTCTCCTTTCTCTTCTTCTTGCGCCATCCAAAAAATAAATACCAAAACAAAAGACAAAAAAGAAAAGAAAAAAAGAAGGAAAAACAAATACCTGTGCCCTCTAAAACTTCGGCGAAAGACAGGCGTTTTCTCCAAGGTGTCTCTGTGGATACATTAACTCCGCTGTACAAGTTTTACGCACGTGTGTATGGGGGAGACGTGGGTGCTGGGGGCGGATGAGGGAGGGGAGGGGGAGGGGAGGAGGAAGAGAGTGGAGGGGAGGTGGGAAAGGCGGGCAAGAGGTGAGAAGGAGGAGGTGGGAGAGGAGGAGGACGAGGAGGAGGTAGAGGAGGAGGGGAGGAGGAGGAGGAGGGAGGAGGAGGAGGAGGAGGAGGAAGAGGAGGTGGATAAAAGGGGAGAAAGGGGAGGAAGGGGAGGAGGAGGAGGAAGAAGAGAAGAGGACGGAAGGAGAAGAAAAGTTAGGAAATGTAAGAAAAATCAATAAGTCAATAAGACAAGGAAGACAAGAAAAATTAAGCGTTAAAAAAAAAAAAAAAAAATGAAAATAAAAAAAAAAGAAATCCAAAAAGACATTTACGCCCCCAAACCTCAAGAAAAAAACCGGGGAAATAAAGTAGAAAAAAAAAAAAGTAAAAAGACAAAAAAAAAAAAAAGACAAGAAAAAAAAAGAAAAGAAAACCCAACAAGGGGACCTAGAAAAGCAAAGACTACACCCCGCTTTCTACTTTCACTGAAGATTCCTTAGCATCGTCCTCCTTTCCCCTCCCCCCTCCCCTCCACGTTCCCACTCGTCCCACAGGTCCTTCTTGGTGTAAGGAACGGCCCCCAACAGCTAGTTTATGGCGCGCCGGCCACATCTATAACGCCCCTGAATACAGCCCTTCACTGCGGCGTCCATTCGCCATCAAAATCCCTTGCCGAGAGGAAATTACGCCTCCGATTCTTGTGCCGGATTTGCATTGTCGTATCAAGACGGATGCGCGATAGATGGGGACGAGATGATGAGAAAAATTATGAGAGAGAAAAACAAAAATCGGTAATAAAAGAGGAAAAAGGGACACAAAAAAATATAGCAAAAAAAAAAACAAAAAAACTCACACACACACAAGAAGATTAACGAAAAAGGTAAACTACAAAAAAAGGGGTAAATCGAACACAAAATCACGAAAAAAGATTGAGGCCAACAAAACAACAAAACCCAAGCAAAAACAAACAAAGACAGCAGAAAGGAAGGGCACCAAAAAAAAAAACAACCTAAATCCTTCCTCTCAGTCACTCCTCCCTTCTCCCCCTCCCCCCCCCCCATCCCCACCACACCCCCGTCCTTTCTTCCCCCTGACGTGAGTCTCTAGTGATTCCTCCCTCCCCTTCCCCTTCCCCCTTCCTCCTCCCCCTGGACTCGGTAGGGGAAGGGGTGGGGAGGGGGGAGGGGGAGGCAACACACGTTCCTTTCCCAACGAAGTGATATTAAATTCGGCGCCTCAGATGCCCTCCTTTTAAAAGCTTTCCAACAGGTAATGACATTGGCGTAACTGCGAGACTGAAGGGGGAGAGTAGGAGAGGGAGAGGGAGAGAGAGAAAAGAGAGAGGGGGAGGGGGAGAGAAGAGAGAGGGGGAGGGAGAGACGGAGAGAGAGAGAAAAGAAGATGGGGGAGAGGAGACGAGAGGGGAAAGAAGGAGAAGAGAGGGGGAAAGGAAGAGAAAAGGGGGAAAAGAAGGAGGAGGAGGAGTGAGTGGGAGGGGAAGGAGAGAGGGGAGGGGGAGAGAAAAAAGAGGGGGGGAGAGAGTGGGAGGAGAGAGAGAGAGGAGAGAGGGGAGAGGGGGAGAAGGGAGGAGGAGAAGAGAGAGAAGAGGAAGAGAGGGAGGAAGGGGGAAAGTCCGGACGAGAGAGACAAGGGAAATGAAAGAGAGAAACCCCCCCCCCCAGAGGGGAAAAAAAGAAGGAGGGGGAGGGGAGAGGAAAGAGAAAAAAATTTTTATAAGATAAAAAAAAAAATTAAAGAAAGAGAAAAAGAACGAAAAGGAAAACGAACGAATAAAAAAAAAAAAAGCCCCCCCCATTTTCTCGACCTTTTTTCCCCCTTTTTTTTCTTTTTGCCCCTTTTTTTTTTTTTTTTTTCCCTTTTTTCTCCTTTCCCCTTTTCTTTGCCTTCTTTTCCTCTTCTCTTCTCTCTCTCTCTCTCTTCTTCTTCTCCTTTCTCTCCTTCCTCTTCTCTCTCTCTCTTCTCTCTCTCTCTTCTCTTTCTTCGCTCTCTCCCAATCTCTCTTCTCTCTCTCTCCCAATCTCTCTCTCTCTCTCTCCCAATCTCTCTCTCTCTCTCTCCAATCTCTCTCTCTCCTCTCCCAATCTCTCTCTCTCTCTCTCTCTCTCTCTCTCTCTCTCTCTCTCTCTCTCTCTCTCTCTCTCTCTCTCTCTCTCTCTCTCTCTCTCTCCCTCTCTCTCTCTCTCTCCTCTCTCTCCTCTCTCTCCCTCTCCCTCTCTCTCTCTCCCTCTCCCTCTCCCCATCTTCGCCTGCCATTCGATCATGCGATGTCTGTCATGCACGTCGACGTCAGGCATCGCTTGTCCTGCCGTGACTCTGGTCAATCAGCCTTCATGGCCATTCGTTCAGTTTTAGGACAATGCCATCGCCAGGTCCGGGCTTTGCGACGCTGTTTATTCTCGAGCTGTGTATTTCCGAACATTTTTTCTCGTTCGTTTTAAACTGTTTCCTTTTCCCTTATTCTGCTACATCTTTTTCAAACTTCATATTATACTGTAAGTCACCACTGGACCTTTCATTAGTACACTCAGCCTTCCACCACAATATTTAACCTCTCATCACTAGACATAATTACTCACCACAACTTTAACCTATCACCACTAACTTAACCTATCACCACAAATTTGACCTCTCACCACTAACTTAACCTCTCACCACTAACTTAACCTATCACCACTAATTTGACCTCTCATCACTACGCTTAACCTCCCACCACTAACCTGAACCTCTCACCACCTCACTCCAACCCCACACGAGCCTTCCCTCTCGCAAGGATCACCTCTGCACGTCAAGGAGAATCATCGCGCGCCACCACCATCCCCATCATTATCACCACCATTATCACCCCCATCACCCCCATCAAAATGCCTCCCTCCACCCCGGGCATCCATATCAATGAGGCGATCTTGATATCAATCGCCCCCCTCGCCCTCCAGGACAAATGTCACGGCTCGAAGGAATATCAACACGGCGGAAAACATTTTTTTTTTTCCCTCGAAGGCGTTCCCTGTTTTCCCCCCTTTTCTTCGTTTTATTTTTACTTTTTTTTTTCTCCCTTCTTCGGCGAGATAAAAGCCATAAAAACCGGATCTCTCACAAAATGCTTCAGGGAGATGCTGGCAAGCGGTGTTCCGGGGTTGCAAGCCGGGAGAGGTGCGCGCTGCTGATAGGAACCCATCAAAGTTGCAAAAACTGGCCACCTGCCAGCCTGGGAGACTCGCTGAGGGTACGGCGTCGGTCAGGGGACTCTGGGGGATGGTGAGGGGGAGGGGACGGGAGGGGAGGAAAGAGGGAGGGGAGGAAAGAGGGAGGGAGGGAGGGAGGGAAAGGGAGGGGAGTGGACGGGATAAGAGTGGAGTGGGATAGACTGGGTTTGGTTGGGATGGGAAAGGTTGGAAAGAAATGGGATGGGATAGGAGGGGAGTAGAGGCGAGGGGATGGGAAGGGATGGAATGGGAAGAAATGGAATGGAATGGAAGGGAATGGAAGGAAGAGAAGGGGAGGGAACGGAAGGAAGGGAAGAGATGTAAAGGAAAGGGAAAGGAAGGGAAGGGGAGGGAGGGGAGGGGAGGGGAGGGGAAGGGAGGGGAGGGGAGGGAAGGGAAGGGAAAAGAAGGAAAGGGAGGGAAGGAAGGCAGAGAAGAGAAGGGAAGGGGAGGGAACGAGAGGGAATGGGAGGGAACGTTAGGAAGGGAAGAGATGAGAAGGAAGGGGAAGGGAAGGGAAAGGAAAACAAGGCAAGCCGAGGGAATGTAAGGGGAAAAAGAGAAGGGGGCAGATCATAAGAAGAGAGGAGAAAAGGAAAGAAACAAGAAAGAGAGGAAGGGGATGGAGAAAAGAGGAAGGAGAAAGGAGAAAGTGAGAGCGAGAAGAGGGAAAGCGGGAGGGGGGGGGGAGACCGGCATCAGAGAGAATGGAAAATGAAGGAAGAATAGACGAAGGAGGAAGACTGTGAAATCCTAATGGAATCCAAAACAGAAAGAGAACAAGAAAATAAGAAAAAAAACAATAAACATATTTTTTTCCAACATAAGAAAAAAAAACATCAATAAATAAACATCACAAAAAAAAAACACGCCATCACAAAACCTAAAAAGAAAACAAGGAAAACAAACACGACAGAAAAGAAAGTGAAATAAAACCGACGAAAGTTGAAAAGACAAGGAAACAAATAATCCAGTAAAGGAGGAGAGAGAAACAAAAGAAGAAGAGTTTGCACGCAAGGACGAGGTAAATTTGCGCTCGTCAAGGCTGATGGCACGAGAGGAGTCGACAGAACTTAAGAGACGAAGAGGTGACAAGAGGAAGGGGAGGAGGCGAGGGAAGGAGGAGGAGGAGGAGGAGGAGGAGGCGAGGGAAGGAGGAGGAGGGAGGAGGAGGAGGAGGGGAGGGAAGGAGGAGGAGGAGGAGGAGGAGGCGAGGGAAGAAGAAGGAGAAGAGGGGAGAAAAAAGAAGGAAAATGTGAGAGGAGGAGGAGGAGGTGAGAGAATAAGAAGGAAAATGTGAGAATAAAAGAAAAAAAAATATGAGAGTAGGAGAAGGAGGAGAGAGAAGGAAAATATGAGAGGAGGAGGAGGAGGTGAGAGAAGGAAGATAGAAAAAATGAGAGGAGAAGGAGGTGAAGGGAGAGAAGAGGGGTGAAAAAGAAGGAAAATAGAAGGAGAAAGATGAGGGGCACGACGAAAAAGAAGAGTAAGAGGGGAGGGGGAAGGGGGATCAGGACAAGGAAGAGGAGGAGCAAGAAGAGGAAGATGAAAAAGAGAAATACGGGAAGAGAGAGGAGGACCGCAACGAGAAAGAGACAGAAAAACAACAAGAAAGGGAGAGAAACAAGAATCGAAAGGAAATGAAAAAAAGGTGAAAAACAACACGAGAATCAAAGGAGCAGCACGGCAAGAAGGAAAAGAAAGAAGGAAGAAAGAAAAAAGGTGAAAGAAAGAAAACAAGAAGAAAGCAAAGAAGATGCAGCAGAAAGAAAGAAAGAAAGAAAGAAAGAAAGATGAAAGAAAGAAAGAAAGAAAGAAAGAAAGAAGGAATGAAGGAAGAAGCGGAGGCAGCCCCCCCCCCCCCCAAGGCTTCGCTGGCATGAGGCAGAACGGATGAAAGGAGATGGATCGGATGGACAGCGGAAGGAATGAATAAGTGAAAGCGAGAGATCAAATACACCGGGTTTCCTCTTTTTCCTCCGCATTTGCCTAGCGACACCATACTACATCACTCACTATCATTCACTCACTTACTCATTCACTCACTTACTGACCCACTCACTCAATCCATCATTCGCTCACTTACTCATTTACTCACTCACTCACTCACTAATTCAATCACTCGCTCATCCACCCACTTACTTATCACTCACTCAAACACTTACTCACTCACTCGCTCACTTATTCACTCACTCAAACACTCACTTACTCACTCACTTACTTATTCACTCACTCACTCACTCACTAATTCAGTCACTCGCTGTGTGTGTGTGTGTGTGTGTGTGTGTGTGTGTGTGTGTGTGTGTGTGTGTGTGTGTGTGTGTGTTGTGTGTGTGTGTGTGTGTGTGTGTGTGTGTGTGCGCGTGTGCGTGTGCGTGTGTGTGCGTGTGTGTGTGCGTGTGTATGTGCGTATGCATGTGCATGAACATGTGCGTGTGCGTGCTTGCTCGTGTGCATGTGCATGAGCATATGAATTTGCGTGTGTAACTGTGCAAATATGCATACGCACAAACGTCTGCGTATACGTTTCCAATGAAGAGCTCCAACGCCCCCTCACGCCCATTTCACACCCAATCGAACCGAATCATTCCTCACGCCCAATCTGCTTGGCGCGTCGCACGAACCATTTCACCTTTCGCCTTCTCCGTTTTCATAAATTATCGCATCGTTTTCCGGCGGCTATTAAATCTCTCGTGGCGGTTTGTGGAAGATGGATACGGGATGGAAGTGCTAGAAAAATAAACGAGATGGATGGATGGATGGAAGGAGAGAGGGAGGGAGGAAGGATAGAGGGAAGGAGGGAGGGAGGAAGGATAGAGGGAAGGAGGGAGGGAGGAAGGATAGAGGGAAGGAGGGAGGGAGGAAGGATAGAGGGAAGGAGGGAGGGAGGAAGGATAGAGGGAAGGAGGGAGGGAGGAAGGATAGAGGGAAGGAGGGAGGGAGGTAAGGATAGGAGGGGGAAGGAGGGAGGGAGGAAGGATAGAGGGAAGGAGGGAGGGAGGAAGGATAGAGGGAAAGGAGGGAGGGAGGAAGGATAGAGGGAAGGAGGGAGGGAGAAAGGATAGAGGGAAGGAGGGAGGGAGGAAGGATAGATGGAAGGAGGGAGGGAGAGAGGGAGGAATCGAAGGAAGGGAGGAAGGAAAGAGGGAGGGAGGTGAGGGAGGAAGGGAAGGAGGGAGGGAGGGAGGGAGGGAGGGAGGGAGGGAGGGAGGAGAGAAGAGAGAGGAGAGAGAGAGGAGGAGAGAAGAGAGACGAGGAGAGATGAGAGAGAGAGAGAGAGAGAGGAGGAGAGAGAGAGGAGAGAGGAGAGAGGGAGGATGAGGAGGGAGGGAAAGAGGGAGAGTAGGAAGGAAAGAGGGAGGGAGGGGGGGAGGGATCGAAGGAAGATAGGAAGGAAGGAAGGAAGGAAAGTAGGAAGGAAGAAAAGAAAGAGGGTGGGAGGTAATGCAGGGAAGGTGGGAGGGAGGGAGGGAGGGAGGGAGGGAGGGATGGAAAGAAGGATGAATGAAGGAATGAAGGAATGGATGGATGACTGGAGAGAAAAGAAACGTAATCTAACTAAACACTCAAAAGATTAGAAAAAAAAATGTCAACAGAGAAGCTACTCCATTTCCAAATAATAACTGACGGCACCTGATCCTCTTTACCGAAAAAAAGTCACAGGACAAACTCTGACCAAACGAGTGGATGAGGCCGAAGAGGGGAAAGAGGAAGGAGGGGGAAAACGAAGCACGTGAAAATGGTCAAGTAAATGAAGGCAAAATGAAGTTGGATAGAGAGTGTCAGGGATAAGTACGGGCTGATGAAAAGGGGGAGGGGGGAAGGGGAGTGGGTGGGGGAGGAGAAGAGGGAGTGGGAGAGTAAGAGGAGAGGGAGTGGGAGGGGAAGAGGAGAGGGAAAGCAAGTGGGAGGAGAAATGGGAAAGGATGATGAGAGAGCGTGAGAAAAAGAGATGAGAAAGCGGCAGAGAAACAGCAGATTTTGAGTGACAATAAAACAAAAAAGATTTCGCACTTAATCGCCCCTCCCTTCTCCTGCTCTCATCTTCTCTCCTTCCCCTCTCTCCTCACTTCCCCTCCCTTCCTCCTCCTTCCTCTTCCTCTTCCCTTCCCCCTCACGAGGTCGGACTCCAAGCGCCCCTAGTCTCCTTGGGAACGCACGAGGACGACAGGAAAAAAAAAGGAAAAAAAGAAAAAAAAGAAGAAGAAAAAAAAATCAGCGTACTGACGGCCAACAGGGCTAGCACGTGATGGGACTCGAGACGAGAGAGAAAAAAAAGTAAACGTTCTTTAAAACGTGCAGAATAACGACTCGAGTCTGAAAGTTGATGGTTATCCGGATCGTTCGCACTAAAAGAGGGAAGGGGGGAAAGGAAGAGGGAGAGGGAAAGGGAGAAGGAGAGGGAAAGGGAGAGGTAGAAGGAGAGGGAAAGGAAGGAGAGGGAGAGGGAGAGGGATAGGGAGAGTGAGAGGGAGAGTAAGACTTCGAGCGTGGATGTGAGGAATACAGCGTGAATGGACGAAGATAAAACGCGGTGGGAGAAGGAGAAAGGGAGAGAGAAGGAGGAGAAGAGAGAGAGAGAGAGAGAGAGAGAGAGAGAGAGAGAGAGAGAGAGAGAGAGAGAGAGAGAGAGAGAGAGAGAGAGAGAGAGAGAGAGAGAGAGAGAGAGAGAGAGAGAGAGAGAACAAGCAACCACCATTTAAGTTTGCAACGACCTCCTATTTCTGTTAGTCTTGACGAAGTGGCCGGGGCTCTTCATCCTTGACTGCACACAGGGAATTAGCCTTGCAACACGAGCGCATTACGAGTCCGACTGGAATCGATTTCGAATTTTGGTAGTCAGTGCCCAAACAAATACCCTGTTCTCTTTGGGTCTCTCCCTTTGCACTTATCCCGTCGTTTTACTGTCCAACATCGACTTCCCTTTTCGTAGTCAGTGCTAAATTAAGTATCCTATTCGCATTCTAACGTTTTTTTCCATTGCATTCTGTTATATACACTGCATCTCTCTATCATTTATTATTTTCCATTTCTCTTTCTGAGAGCATATGTATTCACTCTATTTCTTCTTTCTCTTTACCTCTCCCCTTTCCTTCTCACCTCCTCTCAATAATTCTCTTTTCTTCCTTCTTTTGCCCTACCTTCCCATCTCTCTTCCTCTCTCCTATCATTGTCCTCTCATTCTCCTTCCACTTCTTTCCTCATTCCTCCCCCTCCCCTCCTCTCCCATTCACCTTCTTCCATTCCCCTTTCCCCCTTGTCTCACTCCCTCTTCCTGTCATTTCTTCTCCCTTTCCCCCCTTTCCCCATCCCCTCTTCCTCTCATTTCTTCTCCCCTTCCCCCACTCCCTCTCCCTCCCATTTCTCCTCCCTTCCCCCACTCCCTCTCCCTCCCACTTCTTCCCCCTACTCCCACTCCCCTCCCTTCCCCACCGCCCCTTCTCCCTCCACCGCACACAATCACCTCCCCAAAGGCTCTCTCCCGCCCACCCTCCTCTAAGCATGCGGGTCTCTCCTCGGGCACGCGGCCGCCCACTCCAAAGCCCCGCCAGGCCACCTCTAGACACGCGGGCGGCGCCCCTCGACGCGCTGCTGGAGCTTTTGTGGGCGGCGACAAGAGGCGTGAGTGCGGCGCGGCGGGACTTGTCTTTCGGTCGAATATATTCGCTATTTTTCTTTCTTCTTCTTTCTCTTCTTTTTTTCGATTTCTTCCTTTTCACATCGTCTTATCTTTTAACGTATTTATCTTCTTTTCACATTCTTTTCTTCGTCTGCGTTCCTCTATTCTTCTTCTTCTCCTTTTTTTTTTCTTTCTCCTCCTCCTCCTTCTTCTCCTTCTTCTCCTTCTTCTCCTTCTTCTCCTTCTCCTTCTCCTTCTCCTTCTCCTTCTCCTCCTCCTTCTCCTCCTTGTCCTCCTCCTTGTCCTCCTCCTCTCCTCCTCCTCCTCTCCTCCTCCTCCTCCTCCTCCTCCTCCTCCTCCTCCTCCTCCTCCTCCCTCCACCCCTTCGTTTTCCCCATAAAGGGGATGCAAGGGAAGAAAAATAAGGAATTATTAAGTAAAAATGTAAACAAAATATCGAGGGGAAACATCTTGGCGTAGAGGGAGATCCGGGTAACACTTGCCGGGTGATTAATAATGGTAAAAAAAGGGGTATGGTTCAGGGAAGCATTAATGGGCAACAGGGAAATACGGGAATGGCAGCAGACAAATGGTATGGCGGGGAAACCATGTCTCTGCTCGGCAGACGTTCCGTAAATCGAGAGAGAAATGTAATGTTGAATGTCAGAATAATGGGTGTGCGTGTGTGTGTGTGTGTGTGTGTGTGTGTGTGTGTGTGTGTGTGTGTGTGTGTGTGTGTGTGTGTGTGTGTGTGTGTGTGTGTGTGTGTGTGTGTGTGCGTGTGTGTGTGCGTGCGCGTGTGCGTGCGCGTGTGCGTGCGCGTGTGCGTGTGCGTGTGCGTGTGTGCGTGTATTTACGTGGGCGCTTGTCCGTGTCTGTGTGCGCCAAGAATAAACCAGTAGGCCTAACATACTAAATTGTCTGACTCATGTTTCCAGCAAGTCCTAAGCTAAGCAATTCCAGACACGACTGGTTCCGAGACAACACAAAAAAGGGGGAGGTCTACAGAAGGGAAAAATCAACCCATCTCAAAATCGCTCCTAAATAAAATGTAAATGAGTACCAGCTGAGCGTCTAGACAACAGGCAATGACGCGGCAAAGGGGAAGAGAAAACAAAAAATATTATCATTCAAAAAAAGCACCAGCATCTTTCTTCTGGAAGTGAAGTAATATAAATACACTTTGCAGTTAAATAAACCATATAAAACAACAGCCACACACAAAATAAAATAAAATAAAATAAAATAAACACGAATACAACAACAGGAATGGATGGATAAACGGAGAGAAATTTTGACAACGAAACGAACAGAGAAAGAAAATGCCAAAGAACCGAAGCTTCGAACAGACGAAGCCGAAGCCGAAGACGGAGACGGAGACGCGATACATCTGTTCCCTAAGCACCCGAAGAGCAAAAGTTAAAAAGGGCAATTTGTAAGTCCGAGCGGGCGTAGCCGTGGGCGTGCTCGAGTACAGGACACAAGGAGGAGGTCCTGAGGGCGGGACGTGACCAGCTGGACACCGAGCCCGAGGAAGATGGGGGTGGGGAGGGGGGAAGATGGGGTGGGGAGAGGGGAAGATGGGGGTGGGGAGAGGGGAAGATGGGGGTGGGGAGGGGGGAAGATGGGGGTAGGGGGAGAGGGGGAAGATGGGGGTGGGGAGGGGGGAAGATGGGGGTGGGGAGAGGGGAAGATGGGGGTGGGGAGGGGGGGAGGGGGGGAGGAAGATGGGGTGGGAAGGAGGGGAAGATGGGGGTGGGGAGGGGGGAAGATGGGGGAGTCAAGGGAAGGGAAAAGGGGAAGGGGGGGCGACACGGGAAAGGGGAAGGGGAAGGGAAAAGAGGGTAAAGGGAATGGGCAAGGGGAAAGGGGAGGAGAGGGAGAAGGGGGAAGGGGGAGGGGAAGGGAGAAGGGGAAGAAGGAGGGAGGATGTGAAGGGGAAACAGAAAGTACAAGACACAAAGAGGAGTACCTAAGATGGAGGGGACAGGGACGGGTAGGGGGAAGGAGCGAGGAGAGGGAAGGACACGGTAGATTGCACGAGAGGTGTTGG
>NC_051390.1:9756684-9761684 GCF_015228065.2 Penaeus monodon | reverse complement strand
TCATCTAATCCCTTTCTTTTCGTTCTCGCCGCTTCCGTTTCCTTTCGATTGTCTCTTTCTCCTATTTATCCTGCTCCTCCATGTGTCCAATTATTCTCCAGTTCCTTCCACTTCTCCTTTTCGGCCCACTTATTTTCCTTCTCCTCCTGTGCCCACTATTTTCCACTTCCTCCGTCGCGGCCACTTCTTTTTCTTTTTCTTCTCCTCCTCCTCACGCCCACTTATTCTCCTACTCTTCTTTACGCCCATTTACTGCTCTCTTCCTTTTACGCCAACCTTACGCCTCTGCCTGCTATGCCTACTTATCCTCCTCCTCCTCCTCTTCTCCTCCTCCTTCTCTTTCTCCTCCTCCTTCTCTTTCTCCTCCTTCTCTTCCTCTTCCTCTTCCTCTTCCTTTTCCTCCTCCTCCTCCTCCTCCTCCTCCACTTCCCCCCACCTCCTCGCGCCCCTATGCGCTGGCGCTGGTGACTTCCGGAAACTTGGCTCGGCCCCGCGTCGAGCTAATCTCACTTTGCTGTCGCGGCCCTCCGCTGGGAGAAGTTTTATCTTTATTCTTTTTCTGTGTCTATCTTTATTCCTCTCTTCCTTTGACTAGACGGACTGGCTCCCTCGCCCTGCGGAAAAGGAGGGTGGGACGATCCGATGCTTCGACGGTAGACACTTGCTGGTGAAGATGAAATCTTTCTTGGCCTTAGACAAACTTCCTTCAATAGTTTTGTTCATGATAAGTACAAAGATCAATTGCAAAAACGGTCACAATAAAAAAGCAATATACAATGATTTTTCTACTGACTCTAGACTCTCAATAAACAGTAAAAAAAATCTAATGAGGAGGCATAAACATTAACGTCATTGATAAACTATGTCCTATACAGCCGTGGATACTACTTCATTTAATCTTTGTTCGCACGTTACTGCATTCGCGCTTAATAATAGACAAAACTAACCACCCGAACGAAGTTTACCAAGAACCAATAATGAAATGCAGAGGGAGGCGGGTGGATACTTGTCTAACCAACACGCCTCGGGGTGAACACACACACCGACGGAATCAAACGGCGTCCATATGCCATAATGCCCAAGTTCGGTTCAATAGCAAATGCAAGCTAATCGTTCTGTGCATTTCAACCGTCTCCCCCGAGCGCTGCCATGTCCACTTCCGCTATTAATGCAATACGAATTAATCCTAATTATCCAAAGCTCCTGGTACTTATTATCAACAAATCTGCATAACAGAACATGAGCTGGGCTGCTCCGGAGAGGGCCCACTCCTAGCTGATGATAACGTGTAGCACCGATAAGCTGGAGATACCGCCGGGGTCACTGGCCGTATAAAACTAAAAGCTAAGCATATGTGGACGCGCGGTTGGATAAAATCATAACATGTCTTTTAGGGTCTATACAATTTACATATATATATATATATATATATATATATATATATATATATATATATATATATATATATATATATATATATATATAACACACACACACAAACACACACACACACACACACACACACACACACACACACACACACACACACACACACTCACTCACTCACTCACTCACTCACTCACTCACTCACTCACTCACTCACTCACTCACTCACTCACTCACTCACTCACTCACACACACATATATGTATATATAAAAGGAAAATGATAGGAAACACCAAACACCGACGTACCTACAGGGTGAAATGGCGTCGCTCTAACACCCTCCTTACATTTTTGGAAGTAACTTCACAGAGCCACAGAAAAGTGCTAGCGAGCGTCACCGTAATCCACACCACAAGAACTTTCTGTGGCGTTACGAGGATCTCACGTCGTAATGGCATATATAAGTACTTTCTCCAGCCTACAGAGAAGCCTCACAGTAGGGGGGAGGGGGAGAGAAGGGAGGGGTCTTTAAGCAGGCCTAACAGAGAGCCTACTAGACAGGGGGGGGTTAACCCTCATCAGTCCTTCCAGAGAGAAAAAAAAAGATGATGAAGCTAACTTCAACGGAGAGAGAACAATACGAAAAACAGTAATAAATAATATAATAATAATTTCAATAATAAACAATCATAAAAATAGTAATAACAACAGTAACAAAATTAATAACAACAATAATAATAACAACAACAACAATAAGGGTAATAATAACAATAACAACAATAATAACAATAACAATATAATAAAACAAATTAAAAACCAATTAACACCCAAATAACGTCACCTATAAACAAAATAACAAAAAAATGAAAATCTATAAAAAAAAAAAAAAAATCTCGACCTCTCGACCGAAGTCCAGAAACAGCCTCCTCGCAGCCGCAGGCGGGAGGAGGCCTAAGGAGCGAGCGACGCAGGCCTCGAGCCACAGACACGGCGCGGCTTTGGTCACTCGGGCCCTCCGTAATCTCGCTCCGGCTCCGTAATCTCGCTCCGGCTCCGTAATCTCGCTCCGGCTCCGTAATCTCGCTCCGGCTCCGTAATCTCGCTCCGGCTCCGTAATCTCGCTCCGGCTCCGTAATCTCGCTCCGGCTCCGTAATCTCGCTTCCGGCTCCGTAATCTCGCTCCGGCTGGCCCTTCTGCATCATTTCTCGGTCGTGATTCTTCCTCTCACTTTTTTCTTTATTTCTCTCTCTTTTTTACGCTCTCTCTCCTCTCTTTTTCTTTCCCTTTCTCTTTCTCCTCTTTCTCAACTCTTTCTCTCATAGCTTCTCTCTTTTGTTCTTCCCGTCTCTTTTTATTCGTTTCTCCACCTGTTTTCATCTCTCTTTGTCTATTTCTTCTCGTCCGTTCTCTACTTTTTCATTTCTCTTCTTTTTATTTTCTCTTCTCGTCTCTCTTATTCTCTCCTTATTTCCTTGTCTCCAATTTCTCTACTTTTATCTCCTCATCTTGTATTTTCCCTTTGTTTATTTCTCTTTTACCCTCTTCCTTCTCTCTTTTCCTTGTCTCCCATTTCTCATTTCTCTCACTACCTTCTCCTCTAGTTATCGCATTTGCTCTCCTCTCCTTCCCCCCCTCCCAATTACCAATTCTCCCACCCATGCTCTTCCCCATTCCTCTCCACACAGCCCAGTTCGGAAGAAGAAGAAGAAGAAGAAGAAAAGAGATGAAGAAGAAAAAGACGATGAAGAAAGAAAGAAAAAAAAAAGAAAAAAAAATCGAACCCACCTACTCGAAGGCATTTGTGTGTTGTCGCCACACTAACACCAAACTTTCGCGCGACGGGAGAATACATCGCCGCGAACAATAGCGGGGCGCCATAATGTTTGCGGAAGGTAAAGGTTGCTCTCATAGGCGATTTCGCTGCGTGGAACTCTACGGGAACGCACGCCGCGATTGCAATACTCGGGCCCCATGTGCCGACTTTTATTTTCTACGTTCGTCGTTGATGTTCACTCACTGGCGGATTTTCGTAAGTTGTAGTTGTAGTTTAAGTTATAGTTTAAATGGTAGTTTAAGTTGTAGCTTAAACAGACCTCCAGAAAAGAATATTCAGAAATGTGAAGTACTTATATGATGCTCATTCTCGGAAAAAATGTGGAAACAATAGAAGTCAAGAGCCAAGCAAAAGGACAAACGAATTAAAGCTGCAACGAGACAAAGCGCACAGAAGTCTTATACACGGGGTCGATGACTCGCTCTCTTACGCACACATATGAAAAGTGAAACAAAGACAAACGCATGAACAAACTAGCACGACCATAGAGGCGCACACATACATGCACACACACACACACACACACACACACACACACACACACACACACACACACACACACACAATACACACATACACACAAACCCCTCTTCATCCACACACAAACCAACAAACACACAAACACATCCACAAAAAACAAACTACCTCCCTCCCCCCCCCTCCGTACAGTCTAGGACGTCGTAAAGGGAACAATCCAGACTATCATCATTAGCTTACGCGACATAATGGCTCGTTTTACAGCGACCATTTAATCCTATCTATTCTTTTCCTCCTTGGGAAGCTCTCGTTGCAGAATGAGCTCCTTTGCAACTGCTGTTCGGTCGTGCATAATTATCAACGCGGAGTTCCCAACACCTCTCTCGCTTTCTCCATTCTCCCTTCTTCCGTCATGCCTTCACTTCGACTGCTTCGTCTTTTAATTCTTCTGTTCCTGTTATATTTTTCTTTACATGTATTCGTTTTGATTATTACTTCCATATTTTAATCGACATTTTACTTATCTCTTTTTTTTTTTTCTGTTCCCGTTTATTGTTATTTTTCGTTCTTTTTTCAGCCCTTCATTTCTTCTTCATTTCTCCCTCATCCCATATTGATCTGATTCCCCTCCTATTCCTGACCTTATCCTATGACTAACTTCTCCAATTCTTCCTCTTCTCATTTCAATCCCTTTTTCCCATTCCTGAAATCAATTTATTCATATTATCCCCAATTCTCCCTCTCATCACTCCGTTTCTCACCAACACCCAATTTCCCAATTTCTCTTTCTTCCTACCTCAATCCCTCTCTCCCATTCTTGAGCTTACCTTGCCCCCTATTTCACCATTCTCCTCCTCCTCCCATTTCAATCCCTCATATCTCACTCGTCCCATTTCCCTCACCTATTCCTTACCCCTCCCCCCTTACCCCCATGGTTCGGCTACACCATTAAAGGGAGTGACGTGCCGCTTCAGAAACTGGGTCACGAGGACTTGTTGTGTATGGTAGTATGGTAGTATGGTACTGCTGAATGCGTGGCCGACGGCTGGGGTACAGAATGGTCTTGATTGGATACCAGGGTCATGGTACCGGTTTAAGCGTTATGTCTACGGTGAATGGCACGAGAAAACGAACGGTGTGTCATGGTGGCAGAGAGAAAAAATGTGGTTCTGGTATATTTATGCAGTAACTATTTATAGCCACATTGAATGAATGACCCAGTGTCGGGGATGAATAGTTTTGACTACCATCGTACTGGTTAGCGGTATGGCCCTTCGGTGGACGGTGTGTAACGGACAGTGCG
>NC_051390.1:9739184-9746684 GCF_015228065.2 Penaeus monodon | reverse complement strand
ACTTGATTAACATAGCATCACGGAGCAGCCCCTCTCCCCTCCTCCTCCCTTCCTCCCTCCCTCCCTTCATGCCTCTCACGCCCTCACCGAATACCCCCCCCTCCTCCCCTTCGCCCCTTCCTCGGGCCTCTACGTGTCTTATTCCCTTCCTTTTTCCTCATTTAGGCCTCCCCTTCGACCTCCTCCTTTCTTTTTTCCCTATTATCGGCTCCCCCTTCCTTCTCCCCGCTATTCGGCCTCCCCTTTCCCTTCCCCTCTTTTCAGCCTACCCTTTCTCTTCCCTTCCTTTCGGTCTTCTCTTTCCTTCGGCCTCCCCTTTCCCTTCCAGTCTTTTCGGCCTACCCTTTCTCTTGCCTTTCTTTTCTCCTTTCTTCGGCTTCGGCTTTCCTCCTTCTCCCTCTTTTAGGCCTCTCCTCTCCTCTTCCTTCATCCTCTCATATTATCCTTCCCCCCTCCCCTCCCCCTCAGATTATTCCATCCCTGCCCTCCCTTAACCCTCTCTCTTCTTCCCTCCTTCCCTCATTACCCTCACCCCTTCCCCTCCCTCCAACGCCTTCTCTCCCCCCTGCCCTGCTTCCCTCCCCCTCCTCCTCAAATTTCAGAGGTTAAGTCAATTTCGAAACAGTATTTTTTTTTTTACTTCTCGCGAAATCCACGGCGATAATTAGATCATCTTATACCAAGTAAACATTTCCCCAGCTAATACTACCGTGTGGGTGTGTGCTTGGATGTGTTTCCGTGTGCAACTGTGTTTTGTGCGTGTTGTGTGTGTGTGTGTGTGTGTGTGTGTGTGTGTGTGTGGTGTGTGTGTGTGTGTGTGTGTGTGTGTGTGTGTGTTGTGTGGTGTGTGTGTGTTGTGTGTGTGTGTGTGTGTGCGCGCGCGCGTGTACGTGTACATGTACGTGTACGTATACGTGCGTGTGCATGCATGAATGTGCGCGTGTTTTGTGCGTGTGCCTACATAAATGTGCCTACATACAAGTTTCTGTGTGTGAACGTATATGCGTGTATGTTCGTGTGTTCATATGCAATGCATGATTATGCTTGCTTTAGACCTTCATGCAGGTTTCGACAACATGCATGATTATGTAAGTTGTTACACGCATGTATAAATCATCGTGAATTATACATCCTGACCTGCATGTGTGCGTGAGCGCCGACCTTCACATGCGAACACTGCAGTCACGAATGTTGAATCGAGAACAGAACGGACGTTTCCAATATCACATTTAGCATATCCATTTACATAAAATTGTGTTCGCTTTTCTAAAGTTATCTTAACTAATTTACATTATTATCTTATGGCTTTATCACCCTTTACCCTTATACTTAACATACTAATATAACCGTATGTTGATTAATTGATCAACCCCATGAATCTACTCAACTCTCATTTACTCAGCCAAGCATACATCTATCCATCAACTCAAAACGTCTATCAATGGATACATCTACTCAAAACATACCTTATATACCGACTAATAAACTCATAAACTCATGCATCTACTCATTCCCTGATACACTAACTTACCAGAACCTACATTTACTCATCTCCTCAAATATCTACTCACCTCCCCTGATACATCTACTCACCTCCAACTTATTACCTCATATATTTACTCGCCTCATACATCTACTCATCGCCTCTTACATCTTCTCACCTCATACACCTACTCATCGCTTTATACACCCACTCATCACCTCATACATATCCTCACCTCCTACACTTACCCACCACCTCATACACCTACTCCTCACCTCATACACCTCCACACCTCATACACCAACTCATCACCTCATACTATCCGCTGACCTTTACAGCTAATTTCCCGAAAATAACGCGTGGCAGCAAAGCATCCCGTGTCTGTGCTATTAACATCCTTGGGAGATCTTTTTTTCTTTTCCTCAACAGAGAGAACTGAGATTCATTATTCTCTCAAGGTCAAGAGTGGGGGAGGAGGGGAAGGAGGAGGGGGGGAGAATGAAAGAGGAACGGGGAGGAGGAGGAGGAGGGAGGAGGTGACGGAGGAAGGGATGGAGGGAGAGGGAGAGGGAGAGGGAGAGGGAGAGGGAGTGAGAGAGAGAGAGAGAGAGAGAGAGAGAGAGAGAGAGAGAGGAGAGAGAGAGAGAGAGAGAGAGAGAGAGAGAGAGAGAGAGAGAGAGAGAGAGAGAGAGAGAGATAGAGAGAGAGAGAGAGAGAAAGAGAGAGAGAGAGAGAGAGAGAGAGAGAGAGAGAGAGAGAGAGAGAGAGAGAGAGAGAGAAAAAAGAAAAAAAAGAAAGAGAAAGACAGAGAAAACGAGAAAGAACTATATCAAAGACATCCAGCGAAACAAAAGAAATACAAAAAAGACAAAACAAATACCGTGAGAAGGGCCAGAAAATGAACAACAGACACGATGACAATTTACTTACATCACAAAAAAGACGCCAAACTTGAAAAATCAAAATCAAAATTTTTCTCTTCGCAGGTCCTCTTGCTCCCAAAGGGCCATCACCTCCCTCTCATGGCCAGTGCTGCAAGGTGGCCTAATTCAGCGATCAACACATGCAGTCGCCCTTGCAACGAACGCGTGCAAATCCAGACAAATATTTCAAAAATAAGAAAAATCCGCATATAAGCATTAAACCCTTTTCTCTTTATAACCTTTATTTATTATTTTCTTCTTCTCTTCTTCTTCTTTTTCTTCTTCTTCCTCTTTCCTTTCCTCTCTTCTTCTTCCTCTTCTCCTTCTTTCTTCGTTCTTCCTTCTTCTTGTCTTCTTTCTTCTCTTCTCTTCTCTTCCTCTCTTCTTTTTTTCTTTTTCTCTTCTTCTTCTTCTTCTTCACCTTCTTTTCTTCTTCTTCCTCTTCCTCCTTTCCTTCTTCTTCATCTTCTCCTTCTTCTTCCTCTCCCTCCTTTCCTACTCCTCCCTCCACTTCCACTTCCACCTCCACCTCCACCTCCACCTCCACCTCCACCTCCACCTCCACTCCACTTCCACCTCCACCTCCACCTCCTCCTCTCTCCTCCTCCATTTATCTTCATCGTTCTTTATCCTCCTGTCTTCTCCTCCTCCTCTTCCTTCTTTTACTCCCTCTCTCTTCTTCTTTCCTTTCTCCTTCTCCATTCCTCCTCTCCTTCTCCTTCTCCTTCTCCTCTACCTTCCCTTCACTCTTCCCTTCCCTTCCTTCTCTTCTTCTTCTCTTCTTCTCCTCCCCTCCCCTTCCCTTCCAACTCTTCCATCTCCTCCTTCCTCTTCTCCCTCCTCTTCTCCCTCCTCTTCTCCCTCCTCTTCTTTCTCCTCCTCCTCCTCCTCCTCCTTAACAAACTCCATAAAGTACCATCCACACTCACCCGCCGCATCTGCCTGCTCATCGAGAAAGGAGATAATAGCTTCACGAAAAGGGCGCCCTAACTATGGTCCTTACCGCCGGCATGTGCAATAAAGACATTTCTCGAGAGTGAAAGTTCTTCCCTAAGCCATTATGGGGGGCGGGGGAGGGGAAAGAAGGGGGGGAGGAAGGAGGGGTAGGAAGAAGGAGGGAGGAGGAGGGGGAGGAAGAAGGAGGGAGGAAGAAGGGGGGAGGGGAGGGGGAGGAAGAAGGGGGAGGGGGACGGAGAGGAAGGAGGAAGGAGGGAGGGGGAGGAAGAAGGGGGAGAGGAGGTATCCCTATAGCCCTTAACCTTCCCTAAGCTCTACTCTACCCCTACCCGAATACCCTTCTCCATATCCCTGCCCTCCCTCCCCCCCCCCTTCCCGTCCCGTGCCACAAGGGGAGTGGGCGGAGGGGGGGGGATAGGCGTGGTAGGATGGCAGGAGGAAGGGGGGGGATAGCATGGCTACGGCGTCGGGGGGGGGGATGGATTTGGGGGGTCAACCATCGTATTCCTAGGCGCTCCCACAAGGCCAAACTCCCGTGGAAAACACTGGGAATATGAGCCTTATCGAACGTCGCCAAATAGCAGGGTTGGAATTACCCTAGATATTGGAAACGCATTAGTGCAACAAAATGTTACCAGGTAGAGCTGCAACCTACACCGCCTCCCCTCCCCCCCCCTTTACCCCTCCTCCTCCTCTTCTTTTTCTTCCACCTTTTCTTCTTCCTCTTGTCTTATTGTTATTATTTTTATAACCACTATACAACCAACTCTACCACTACCACCTCTAACTCCCCCTCCAACTCCTCCTCCACCTCCACCTCCTCCTCCAACTCCACTTCCACCTCCACCTCCACCTCCTCCCACGACCCGGAGCCAAATACCTGTGTTTAACGGAGCCTTGAAATAACAATGGGGACATCACATGACGTCCCTGTTAGCTTTAAATGACGTCTAATCTCCTCTCTCTTCTCTCTCTCTGCCGTTTTCTTTCTCTCTCTCTCTCTCTCTCTCTCTCTCTCTCTCTCTCTCTCTCTCTCTCTCTCTCTCTCTCTCTCCCTCTCCCTCTCTGCTAGCTTTAACTGACGTCTGATGATCAATAACCTCGCGGAAAAGGATAGTCCAAGAGGGCCTTCGGAACTAGCTTCGGTGTCGAAACATTAGCATTGTAATTTTTCGATCGAGTTAATTAGATCTAATGAGGTCAAGGCCGTCATCATTAAGTCTGGAGGATTGATAATCTTGTCTCTGTCCCACTCGCATGTTAAAGATCGTGGTTCTGAGCTTTGCAATGTTAGCTTTCTACTTTTTCCCTTTATTTCTATACTAAAAAACACTTATTTGAAGTGATAATAACTAATCTCTTGCTTTCCGTTCTCTCTCTCTCTCTCTCTCTCTCTCTCTCTCTCTCTCTCTCTCTCTCTCTCTCTCTCTCTCTCTCTCTCCTCTCCCTTTCCCTCCATTCTTACATAACTCACCATCTCCCTCGCAGCATCTGATTTACACTCACAGGCGACACGTCAGGAAACTTACCTGGAAAGACAAGAAAAAGAAAATGTTAAAGAAAATGTTAAAAACTTTCACAGTAAAAATAATATAAAAATATAAAAAAGAAACAATCTCAGGACACAAGGGCACAAAAAAAAAATTTTCTCCCTCCTTTCCTGACACTTTCTTCCGAATACTTACTCAAGTTCAGATAGCACGAAAGAAGAAGATAAAGAAAAAGAAGAAGAAAAAGAAGAAGGAGATGAGATAGATGAAGAAACGAGAAGAAAAAAAGAAGAAGAAAAGAAGAAGAAGAAGAAGCCGAAAAAGAAGAAGAGGAAAAGAAAAAGAAGAAGCAGAAGAAAAGAAGAAGAAAAAGAAGAAGAAGAAGAAGAAGAAGAAGGAGGAAGGAGGAAGAGTAGGAGGAGGAAGAGGAGGAAGAGCAGAAGAGGAGAGGAAGAGGAAGCGGAAGTGGAAGGGGAAGAAGAAGAAGAAGAAGAAGAAGAAGAGAAGAAGAGAAGAAGAAGAAGAAAAAGAAGACGAAAACAAATGCAGAAGAAAAAAAAGGAAGAAGAAAAAGGAAAGAAAAAGAAAAAGAGGAAGAAGAAAAAGAAGACAAAGGAAAAAAAGAAAAAGAAAAAGATAAAGAAGAAGGTGAAGAAAAAAAAGAAAAAAAGAACAATTCTCCGCAGACAAGAGGAGGGGGAGGGGGAGAGGGAGGGAGGGAGGGAGGGAGGGAGGGAGGGAGGGAGGAGGGAGGGAGGAGGAGGAGGGAGAGAGAGAGAGAGAGAGAGAGAGAGAGAGAGAGAGAGAGAGAGAGAGAGAGAGAGAGAGAGAGAGAGAGAGAGAGAGAGAGAGGCATTAACGTCTCATAGGAGGGCGCAATGCAAGAGCAGTTGGCAACCCTGCCGTCCCAATCTGCCTACGACCTTTTCTGAGTACGTACATAACCATTCCTTCTATCTCTTCTACCATATCCCACCTCCTTTTCTCTCTCCGGCGTTTCCCATTTCTCCCTTTCGCACCATCTCCTCTCCCTCTCCCCTATTCCCCACCCCGGAATACATATATAAAAAGGATAAAATAAATAAATATATAAACGGCGCCCTCACACCGCAAAAATAACAACAGTTACAGCGCCCATACCATCCACCACCTCGGCTATTAGGGAAGAAAAAAAAAAAACAGAAAGAAAAAAGAAAAAAAGAAAAACGGAAAACGGAAGTAAATTCCCGCCCACGCCTCCCTCTTGAAGGCAGAAGTCACATCCCACGCCCGCAGTTCCCATAATCCCGACCTCCGCCGCCGGTGATCACACTCAGCCCCGGGATCAAAAAATATTTCTCAAAACGACTTCAATCAACGGGGAAACATCCGTGGAATGACTGTCGGACGAGGGCAAGGGAAACGGGGCCTTGAGTGAGCCGGTCGTAAGGGTCAGGTCGGCGTGCGGTCGCGCGGCAGCCCTACAAGCGCGTGCGGCGTTGTCGAAAATTACGCGATATTTCTCTAATTCCGCGTTCGTGCCCCCCCTCCCCTCCCCCCATCCCCCGTGCATGACGGGCGAGGGAACGGACGGATGACGGTCAGCGTGGACGTCATGACTTTATGGTCGTTTTTCCTGAACAACAGAACTTTACTCTTTTAATACTCTACCTCATCCTCATCCTCCTTTCCTTCCTTTCATTTTCCATTTTCGTCTTCTTCCTTTTCTCTTTACCGTCCTTATTTTTTCCTATTTTTTTATGCCTCCTCTTTTTTTATCTTCTCTTATCCATTCTTATTCTTATTCTCCTATCTCCACTTCTTTCCTCCATTCCCATCCTCGCTTTCATGATTTTCTCCCTTGTTTTTCTTGTTTTTTTTATTTTTATTCTTCATCGTTTTCTTTTTATCCTCCTTGTCTTTCTCCTCCTTCCTCTTCCTTCTTTTACTCCCCTTACTTTTGTTACTCTTCTTCTTTCCCTTTCTCCTTTGCGTCCAACTTCTTCTTTCTTCTTCTTCTTCTTCTTCTTCTTCTTCTTCTTCTTTTTTCTTCTTCTTCTTCTTCTTCTTCTTTATCTTCTCTTCTCTTCTCTCCTCCTCTTCCTCCTCCTCCTCCTCCTCCTCCTTCTCTTCTCTCTTCTCTCTCTCCTCCTTTCTCCTTCATCTTCCTTCTCTTCCTTCTCTTCCTTCTCTTCCTTCTCTCCCTTCTCTTCCTTCTCTTCCTCCTCTTCCTCCTCTTCCTCCTCTTCCTCTCTCCTCCTCCTCCTCTTCCTCCTCCTCCCTTTCTTTATTCTCCCCTTTGCTCTCCTGTTTTACACTGAAGTCCCCGCCTTTTCCTCTTCCACAGTGCCTCTCGCAATTTATCTCCATGACGCTTTATTGTTTACCGGCGCAGGTGGTCGTTTTTTCATATCAAATTTCGCCGAGCAGACCTTTCAGATATGTACATTCCGTCACGGACCTTCTCTACGCGCATTTTTCAGTCTTAATGAGGATATCTATATATATAATATATATATATATATATATATATATATATATATATATTATATATATATATATATATATATTATATATTTTTTTTTTTTTTTTTTTTTTTTTTTTTTTTTTTTTTTGTCTATCTCTCTCTCTGTTGTCTTCTTTTTTTTTAATCACTGTCTTTCTCCGC
>NC_051390.1:9724184-9734184 GCF_015228065.2 Penaeus monodon | reverse complement strand
CCTAATGGCACCGACGGCATTGAAGTTAAATTTCTGGCAACAAAACGAAGTGCTCATTAACGCACCGAGCAAGAACGACCTGACTTAAGCCCTGGAGTTTAAAGCCAAGGAAGCCAGGAGGAGGAGCTGAGCAAATGGGAAAATCACGGCCTCTCCTGGCCTTTCGTTTTCAGGGCAAAGGTAAACAGCTCACCGGGAGAGCTTTATGAGTTAACTAAAAGGTTTCGAAATGTGACATATGTTGCAGGTGAAGCCCGAGATTTCGCACGTAAAATGCAGGTACAAGGGGATCCAATTATTGCACGACAGCAATAATTCCAAGAAGAACAACTTTCTTCTTCTTCTTCTTTATATTTTTCCTCTTCCTCTCTTCTTCTTCATCTTCTTCCCCTCCATTCTAAAACAATAATGAAAAAAGCAATTACTCGCCCTCAGGTACCGCCAAAGACCCCCCCAACACATCAACCATAATCAATACAACACACAAAAAAGCATCACAAAAATAATCTATTCCTGCCAGAACAGGACCACCATGAACAAGCCTCCCCTAACGCCAAGAACAGCATCTGGAGGAGCTGAGGGATGGTACGGGAATTTTTAGGAGCTCATGAGAGGCGATGCTGAATTCTGACTTGAATAATTCATCCAGGGGCGTCGAGGAAAAAAAGAGAAGAGAGAGAAAATAAGAGAAGGAAAAAAAAAAGGCGATCCAGCCAAAGGGACGCGTTGAGGAAGAGGCTGGATGGAGTTTGTGCTTCCTGTACGTTCTTACAAACAAACGTGAACACTTGTATGAATAACGTCCTTCAACACGTGTTCGTAATAACTAAAACGACTATCCATTCCCGGAACAATAAATAACAACAACAGCAATGCAACACTAGCCGACATATGGTCTTTGGTAAATTCAACATCATTACATGCAGATCTGAGAAACGCAGTACTTGAAAATTCGGTTAAAAAAAAAAGGAATTTATGAATATTACATTCATCTGAATATCCATTTGCTGGATTCTCTTTTTCTTTTTTGCTTCAGACTATTTCAATTTGCCGAGTGCATATTTTTTTTTCGTATCAAAAATATGTTAGACTCTTACTTGAGATTTCTCAATGAAGTATACCACACTTGAAATACATCAAATATTCGTATATACCTTCCGATTCTACAGCTTTAAAATACCTCCACTCGCTTTTCAAAATTCCTCCTTCCTTCCTTCCTTTCTTCCACCCCATCAAAAAGTCTTCGTCCTTCCTTCTTCCACCCCCCCCCCCTTTAAACAGATTTTTTCCACTCTATCTCCCTCCTTATTCCTACTGCGGGTAAAAAATATTCACGGCCTGTCAGCCTGCCTGCTTGCCTACGTGATTACTTGCCTGCCTGCGTGCCTGCCTGCCTACTTGTCTGTCTGTCTGTCTGTCTGTCTGTCTGTCTGTCTGTCTGTCTGTCTGTCTGCTTTAATTGTCTGCCAACCCTAAAAATAAAATCCTCCTCCTCCTCCTCCTCGCCCCCCCCTCCACCTGCACCCTCCTTCCCTCCCATTCTCCCCATCCCCTCTCCCTCCCTCCTCCCTGCCCCCCATCCCCCCTCCCACCCCGGTTCGCAGTACAACGCAGCATATTCCGACTTCTTTCCGGTCCTCTACATCGCCGATTGATTTGGAATTTCGCCAGTTCGCAGCATCCGTGTCCTGACGTCAGCATACTCCCACTCTACACAATGTTCATCTTCATCTTCCTTTCAGTTCCCTCCTTTAATCGCCTCGATCTCTTTTTCTTATCATCTGTTGTCAGCTTATCCGTTTTAATACGTGGATATTTCCTTTATACATATCCTTTTCATAATCAGGTACGTTGACATGCACCTATACATAATTATAAATAGCCTCTGCATTCAACAACTCAGTGGCGTTCCTTTTCTCGATATATTCTCTACGTTTATCAGTTATCTTTCTTTTTCAATCGTTTTCCCTATTTCATTTACATTCTTCTTACATTTCTGCTTCGTTTCTTCTTTATCTTTTCTTCCACCGTCATTTCCACCTCCACCAACACGACATCTTCCTCCATCATCTCCATCTCCCCCACCACCACCTACATTCGGCCCTACTTTTCTAGTTCTTCGTTAACCTTCTCCTCCTCCTGCTCTCTCTCTTCTTCCTCCACGTCCCCCTCCCCCTCCCCGTCGTCGTCGTCGTCCTCCTCCTCCTCGTCCTGCTTCTTCTAATCTTCCTTCTCCTCTACCTCCACCTCCATCTCCACCTCAATCTCCCCCTCCACCTCCACCTCCCCCTCCATCTCCCCTCCCCCTCCACCTCCAACTACCCCTCCACCTCCTCACCTCCTCTTCCTCCTCCTTTCCTCGCACTAATGTACTCGAGATGAACGAGGGCAGGAAACTGCTGACGACCGACTTGGAGGTTTAATTAACAAATCCAGAAGGCTGATGTGGCGTGAGGCGGGATTAGCTAAAGGACGACGACGATCGGAGGACGAAGAGAGGGAGAGGGAGAGGGGTGAGGGAGAGGGAGAGAGGGAGGAGGGAGGGAGGGAGGGAGGGAGAGGAGAGAGAGAGAGAGAGAGGAGAGAGAAGAGAGAGAGAGAGAGAGAGAGAGAGAGAGGAGAGAGAGGAGAGAGGAGAGAGGAGAGAGAGAAAGAAAGAAAGAAAGAAAGAAAGAAAGAAAGAAAGAAAGAAAGAGAGAGAGAGCGCAAGACTTCACAAAAGACCAAGGAGATCACTCAAGAGAATCAGAATCCCTATTCTAGAAGACGCTGATGATCGCCTAAAAAGACGAGAAACACTCCGGGGGATGAGGAGCTTACGCAAGGAGGCCGCGACCGCTCAGAGACGAAGACAAAAGCTCATCGAATAACACCTCGAGGGGGGAGGGGGGGAGGAGGGGGGAGGGAGACTAGGCTACCAATAACAAACCTAACGAGACAATAAACGCCAAAGAAGACAAAAAGGAGAGAGGGGGGAGGGGTTCGACGAAGGGAGGAAAACCGTCCGTGAGAGGAACGAAAGAGGAGAAGAAAGAGACGAAGAAGAAGAAGAGGGAGGAGGAGGAAAAAAAGAGAAAAGAACTAACGGAGGAAGGCACGACGGAGGGTCATGATGAGGCTCCTCCATGCAAATTGGGGACGCGTCACGCACGGGCGACCTGGCTTGATGGAGAAGCAAGGTCAGCGCGGGGTCAAATTGCCTTTCGGGGGGAGGGGAGGAGGAGGGGGGGAGGTCGACTGGCCGTACTTTAAAAAGGGCAAATATGACGAGTGGCGATCATTGACCTCCTGGACACCTGAAAAGGGAGTGAGTAGGGGGGGGGGGATGCCAGTGCCAAATAGCTGCCGGGTTTAAGTTCAATTCCGGCACAGGATGGGATAAAGAGGGAACAAAGGATAAACTTGAAGGAGAAGGGAAAAAAGGGGGAAAGAACAAAAATAAAAAAAAATAAAAATAAACAAACAAATAAAGATAAAACAAAAAGAAAAGAAAAGAAAAGAAAAAAAAAAACAGGAACAGACGAGACCCGCCGGAGCGCCCACCCTGCCTCATAACACTCACATTATCGACTTTATCGCACATTTATAGACTTGGAAATGACTTTGGTAGCGAAGACACGACATAATGTGTATATGTTTCACACAACATGCGCACATTAATGACCGCCTCGACGCCGCCTCACCTTGGGTACTCTAATCTCCGCCCAGTGAAATAATGCATTTGTTCATCGATACAAATCTAATCTTTTGTCTTTGTCAAGGGCACTTGTTCGCAAAAAAATCATGTTGCAAAATTTGGTTAATATAGTGAGTTTGATGGAAATATTGAGTCATTTGTTAAAACATATTCTAATGGCACAGTTTGGACTGCATTTTAGGTAATATTAAGTTATATTAGGAAAGATTAGGCTAAGATGGTTAGGATAGGATGATGTGGAATAAGGCAGATCATAAGAAAGTGAAATGACATAATGTAATGCAAGTTAGTAAAACATAAGTCTCTGCGCTCAGTTCACAAAGTCTTTATTTAGAAAATATAACTTGCCCACCTCATCGCTAAACATTCATTCTCTTCATCTTGATGGCTTAGACCACTCGTTCTTTCTCTCTCCCCTCTCTCTCTCATTACCTCTTCCTCTCTCACTCCTACCCTCTCCCTGCCCTTCTCCCTCTCCCTCTCTCACTCCTACCCCTCCCTGCCCTTCTCCCTCTCCCTCCCTAACTCATACCCCTCCCTGCCCTTCTCCCCCTCCCTGTCCTCCCCCCACTCCCTACCCTTCTCCCCCTTCCCCCCTCCACCACCACCTCCCTCTCCCTCTCACCCCCACCCCGCCTGCGTCACTCCAGCGCCGCGAGTTAAGAGCGCGTCGGAAACTGTCAAAGGTGCGGCCGCCTCGGGAGAGCATTAAAGCGACGCCTTCGCCCATAAAAAAGGCTCGTCAATCTCAACTGTTTCGCTTTTATCCGTAGAGAAATCCGGATAACTGGGCACTTACGCTTCTTTAATGCCCGCCCGACGAAAAAAAAGGGAACAGAGCTGTAAAATTAATAATAACGGCGGCGCGAGGCTGGAGGCGACCCCGAATCTTATGGTTATTATATGCAAACTTGGAACAGCGTTGGTTAACCTGACTGCGCTTTAACTTCTTGACATCAGCTCTAAAACCAGACAAGAAACAAGTATTGAAACGAATGAAGCTTACATGCACGAACAACAACAGTTACATACCGAACCAAATAGAGCAAACTAAAACAAAATAAAAATGATACTAATATGCATAAATAACATACGAATAACTTCAGCGAAAGACGGATTGAACGAATAGAGAAAATTCAAACGAGTAGGAAATGATACTAATACACAAACAACAAACAACGACCAAACAAATAAAGAAATTCAAAACAAGCAATGTCACAGACAGCACTGATATCTATAAACAATTCGATAGAAAACAGAAAATGAAGCAAATAAGGAGGAGAGGAGAGGCATGTTGCAACATCAATAGCAACACAAACCAATACTTTTCTCTTTATTCGCAACTAATAAGGATTACAATAGAAAATATTTAAATATCAGTATTTATATCAAAACTGATAATCATCGCAACAACAACTGTAGCAGTAATAATAACAGAAGTGATACTAACTATATCAATCTTCATATCAAAAACAGATAATCATACCAATAACAATAACACTATAGATACTAATTACAACCCCAATAACTTTACAACAATAAACGTTTCCCTTCTTCCCGAACCAAAAAATCAAGAAACAAAAATATCCATCAGGCATCAGATTCTAACACAAACAGCAAAAATAGAAACATTTCATCATGCAGGCTATTCCGTCCGCCCATTATGTTCCGAAGCGGTCTACCTGTTTTGACCTTTGACCCGCCTGCGATCTGCGTCTGTTGGTAGGGGAAGAAAATACTGCTGCATTCTGATATTTTTGCTTCGGGAATGATATGATGTTTTGTCTCCATCTTGCCCCTTCTTTCTTTCTTTCATCTCTTGTCTCTTTCTCACTTTCTCTCACTCACTCAATCTCTCTCTCACAATCTCTCTCTCTCTCTCTCTCTCTTCTCTCTCTCTCTCTTTCTCTCTTTCTTTCTTTCTTTCTTTCTTTCTTTCTTTCTTTCTTTCTTTCTCTCTCTCTCTATCTTTATCCATCTTTATCTCTCTATCTTTATCACTCTATCATTATCTTTATCACTCTATCTTTATCTCTCTCTCTCTCTCTCTCTCTCTCTCTCTCTTCTCTCTCTCTCTCTCTCTTCTCTCTCTCTCTCTCTCTCTCTCTCTCTCTCTCTCACACACACACGCACACACACACACACACACACACACACACACACACACACACACACACACACACACACACACACCACACACACACACACACACACACACACACACACATACACATACACACACACACTCACGCACGCACGCACGCACGCACGCACGCACACACATCATCAGTTACTTTTCGACCAAGCATACATTTTTTTCTTCGGTTCACAAAGGAAACTTGTTCTTGTCAAGCTATTTATAGACTACGAAGCTCTGGGTTTTCCTCTCAGTGTGCATGAAGCAGCCATTGAGGGAAGGTTCGTGTCAGCCATCTGCCTCTGTTGTAGTTGCGATGACTCCATTGTAGCTGAGAATATTCTAGAGGACGTCTTGTCTGTTCTTGACAATATTCTTGAAGTTTTTTTTTTTTTTTGTCTTTTTTAGAATTTTCTAGAATGGAAATAGTTGTGTGGGAGATCTGTGAGGGGAAAAAAAATTGTGCAATGACGTACCATCATTGACGTTACCATCGGTAACTGATTTTTTTTAATTCAATCTACAAAACTGTAAATCTCATCCGATCACGAACATCGGAACGACATGAAATATTTGGATAGACCAATGTTTATGGAATAAATAATACATTTTTGGTGAAAAAGCATCACAAAATACTATTTTAAAACGATTTATTAGTTCGACAAGCGCGGTCCCACCTCGCACTTGTTGAAGTTACTTCACTGGAAAAAAAACGTAAAGGATAAATGAAATAACTTGTCGTCTGAAAAATTCACTACAGCAGCTCCCATGACATCTTGCAAAACAAACAAAAAACTTCTTAATTACAATGCTTAGTTACAAAATATTTAGCATCAATCGTTACATTATCTATCAAATAAAAGAAAAAAAAACGTAACCGTTAATCAAGACATTACAAATACAAACAAAAAGAAGAAAAAATGGGAGACAAATGGAAAACAGAAACAGACTACCTCCCACCCAAATAAAACAGACAAAATACCCGTAGAACCCTTTAAAAAAATCTATAATAATAATAGCAATAATAATAATAATACACACAACCCGCCACCCAACCTAAAACCATAAACCAACCAACAGCAAAAGCCAACAAATAATAAACGCACACAAACCCAACCGCACCAGAATGAATTATCACGTCCATGTACAACGAACACGCTGACCTGACCGAACGCGGGGATGCTCGGCCACGCTCGGATGGCGTCTGAGCAAACGATAGCGCGAGTTGCCGGAGTTCGGTTGGCCGATAAACCTGATTACTGCGAGTTCTGGGGATGGGGATGGGGATGGGGGAGGGGTGGGGGATGGGGAAGGGGATAAGGAGTGGGATGGGGAGTGGGGGGGGAAAGAGGAAGGCGAAGGGAATGGGGAAGGGGGGAGAGGAGGGGAAAGTGAAGGAGGAGATAGGGAAGGGGAGGTGGGAAGCGAAGGACAAGATGGGGAAGGGGAAGGGAAAGCGAAGGAGGAGATGGAGAAGGAGGAAGACGAAGGAGATGGAGAAGGAGAGGAGAAAGAGGAAAGAAAAGATGGAGAAGATAATGGGAAGGAGGAAGGCGAGCGAGATGGAGAAGGAGAAGAGAAATAGGAAGGAGAAGGAGCTAAAGAAGGACACGGGAAGGAAGGAAGGAAGGCGATGAAGTGGGAAGAATATGTAAAAAAAAAAAGAAGTAGAGGAGGTATGCAAGGAGTAGTAGCAGAAGGAGAGGAAAAGGAAAAGAAGAGAAAGGCGAATGATAAGGGGGGGAATAGAGACGGCGAAGTCTATCCCTCTCCTTCTTTCTCTCTCTCTACATCCTTTCCCCTCATTCGCTCAATTACTTACCCTTTCACCATCAGTTTTACTCGATCTCACTCCCGCACTCACTCAAACAATCAATGGATCAATCAATGAAGTAATCAATATACTATTCAGTCAATAAGATAATCAATTAAACACTTCCTGTCATTTCTCTCCTTCTCTCTCTTTCCTCTTCCTTCACCCCTTATCTCAAACCTTCTTCCCACTTCTCCCTTTTCCCCTTCTCCATCCCCCTCCTTCCTCCTTCCCACTTTCCTCTTCCTCTTTTCCTCCCTCCCTCCCTCCATCTTTCCTCTTCCCTCACCCCTTACCCCAAATCCTCTTCCTCCTTTTCCCTCACCCCCCTTCTCCATCCCCCTACTCCCATCTTCTCCCTCTCCTCCTCCAACTTGTATTCAAAATCTGCGGTCATGTTTTTTTTCTGTTTCCTTTTTCCTCCTCCTTTCTTTTCGTTTTCCTCTTCAGAACAATGACCAGAGCCGAGATATTAGAGGCCAGAGAGAGATGAGGCTGAATATTGGTCGTGTTTGCGCCGTCATGAAGCGGCCGCCCTGGACACCCTCGGCAACAAGGGCGTATGTGACGGGACTCTCGCTCGCAGGAGGAAAAGGTTTCAGTCAAATATTATTTTGCTTAATTGTGTCGCTTCTCGATGGGTTCGGTACTCGTTCGGACCTTGGGGAGGGGGTGGAAGGAGGGGGGGGAGGAGGAGGAGGAGGAGGAGGAGGAGGAGGAGGAGGAGGAGGAGGAGGAGGAGGAGGAGGAGGAGGAGGAGGAGGAGGAGGAGGAGGAGGAGGAAGAAGAGAGAGAAGAAGAAGAAGAAGAAGAAGAAGAAGAAGAAGAAGAAGAGGAGGAAGAGGAGGAGGAAGAGGAGGAGGAGGAGGAGGAGGAGGAGGAGGAGGAGGAGGAGGAGGAGGAGGAGGAGGAGGAGGAGGAGGAGGAGGAGGAGGAGGAGGAAGAAGAGGAGGAGGAGGAAGAAGAAGAAAAGGAGGAGGAGAAGACTGAGGCGACGAAGGCGAAGGCGAAGGAGGACGAGGGCGGGAAAAAGAGGCAAACATCCATACTAACGCCAAAAAGAATGGAAAAGAACAAGACAGAGCATAACGCCAGAGGATGCATCCGGAAGCGAAACCAAGCAAAGGTATTTAAGAGGGTTTAGCCCCTGACGACGAAGCCCCGAGCCAGGCCTCCCACGTCGGCCTCCCGCGCCCCGTCCCCGAAGCTCCACAAATCGACGAAGGATGTTTTCCAGAGCCCGAAGAGGATGTCGAGGATCCGTGACGCTCGTTCTGGCGGCCTTGTTAGCATAAGGATCCCCTTCAAAGGATCCTCTTCAGCAGCGGTTCTGCGGCGGCGGCGGCGGCGGCGGCAATCTAGAGCCCTGTTGTTGACACCTGTTGGCTCCCTCATTTACATATCCTTAACAATAGCCTTCAGTGTTGCGAGCTCGTGCTGATCGCGTCAACCACCACCACCACAGGACTCTTGTGGTGCAGAACCTCGGTCTTTCGTAACACTAATTGTGTGCATGTATATATATATATATATATATATATATATATACATATAATTATCACATATCATATAAGCATATATCATATTTCTTATATCAATCACGTATCATATATAATATAATACATAAAATACGTATATAATATATCACATATCACATACATATACGTATGTGTGTATGTGTATATGTATATATATATATATATATATATATATATATATATATATATATATATATATATATTATATATATATATATATATTTCCCTTCCAAGTTCCTGTTGTTTACCTCGGCGACATCTCTTGGCATCCTTAATTCTTTGCGCATCTCTCTCGTCTCTTGTTCGCCATGTTTTTCATCCGATTTTTTTTCCGTCGGACCAAAAACATCCCAGAACTTCGCGGCTTCTTCTCCCGAAACCGCGATGGGATCCTCTCTCGCTTTATACTTAAACACACACTAAAAAATGCTGAACAAAGTCTCCAAGTGGATGATACTCCGTCTTATCTTTACAAATAAATAAATAAATAAATAATAAAATAATAATAATAATAGTAGAATAAATATAAACAAAAATAATCCTTCCCTTGAACACATCACTAGAGATTTCCTTCTCATTTCTGAACGAAAAAAGAGACTGACAGCCTTCGCTTGAACGCAGTTTCCAAGTGGTCGTTGGGTGGTCGTTTTTTAGCTTTAAATAAAGCTTTCAACTAGTGACTTTAACGCTGAGTTTACGTTGAATTCCCTTCCTCCCTACCTTCCTCCCTTTCTTCCTCCTGTCGACTTATTTTATCACTTCCTTTCCTTTCACTGATTTATTTATCCGTCTCCACCTAATCCAACATCTTCTGA
>NC_051390.1:9706684-9714184 GCF_015228065.2 Penaeus monodon | reverse complement strand
AGAGAGAGAGAGAGAAAGAGAAAGAGAAAGAAAAGAGAGTGAGAGTGAGAGAGAAAAAAAAAAGAGTGAGATGGATAGATAGATAGATAGATAGATAGATAGATAGATGGATAGATAGAGAGGAAAACAGAAAGACAGAAAGACAGAAAAAGAGAGAAAGATGGTGGATGTGAGACGAATGGAGGAGAGAAGTGATGAAAAGGTAAAAAGAAATGTTGAGGAGAGGTGAGAAACGAAGAAAAAAGGGAATAAAAAGAGCATAATGGAAACTGTGGCATAGAAATGAGAGGAAGAACAAGCAAGATACGATAGGCCAAAAGAAAATGAAAGTGATATAGAAATAGAAAAAAACACAATAATGATGATGATGATGATAATAATAATATTAACAATAATAATTAATAACAATAATAATGATAATGATGGTGGCAGTGATGATGATGATGATGATGATGATGATGATGATGATGATGATGATGATGATGATGATGATGATGATGATGATGATGATGATGATGATGATAACAATAATGATAATAATAACATAAACACCACCACCACCAACAATAATAATATTAATGTTACTAAGTGACGGAGAAAAAGAAAAGGGCAAAGAAACAAAAAGAAAAAAAAGAAAAAAAAAATATCTATATCTATCTATCTATCTATCTATCTATCTATCTATCTATCTATCTATCTATCTATCTATCTATCTATCTATCTATCTATCTATCTATCTATCTATCTATATATCTATATCTAATATATATATATATATATATATATATATATATATATATATATATATATATATATATATATATATATATATATATATATCAGGAGAATTAGAAACAATAAAGTACAGAAAAAGACAGACAGAAAAGAGGAAAAATACCCAACGCGGCGAGAAGGAAATGAGAACGAGAATTTAATTTTCTCTCGACTCGCATTCACGGCCCACTTAATCACACTTTCCGGACACTTAAAAAAGCGCTCGTGGAAACCCTCAGGCGATCAGGGGCGGTCATCGACGGCCTACTTTCACGCCCACGCTGCCAGTTCGTGGGCGGCCGGGTTCACTCTGGCAGCGAGTGCATGAGAGACGGTTCGCTACTGTATCCTCAATGTATCAACCTTTATAATGTTTAAAATGAGCAAGTTCTGTTAATTATAGACTTCACTGAGTAAATGTTTGATCTTGCGAGGTTCAAGCGAGAAGACTGAACACTATGAACACTCCCTGCGTTGGTTCGCGTTCGCTTGCTGCTAAAGTGAACGCGGCCGAAAGCCCGAACCATCCCTGCCGTTGCTCGCGTCACATAAAAGGGGATTTTAGTCGTCAAATCGTTGGCTTAGTCGTCAACACGGAAGTAGTAGACTAGTAGCCACGCGCCCCGGGTTTTATGCGAGGTCGTCATTTGGGTGTCTTTTAAAACGTCTCAATTCCTCCTACGCCCCCTCCCCACCCAAACCACGCCCCCATCCAACATCCTCCTCCTCGCCCCTCGTCCCCCACCGCCCTCCCCCTGAGCACGTGGGTCATAAAACGGCCATGAAGCCACACTGCTCAGCGCCACTCCGACCGTGATGGAGCCGATCCGGGACTGTTCCCTTCTTGGGTCACTTCAAGCATCCTTTCGAGAAATCCGTAATAGAGAAAATCGAAAGCGTATGTCTTTATTACTTGTTGACATCGTATGGGGTTGGTTAAGTATGAATAAAATGGTGGCTGGTGGACACGCACGTAATTTTACGGAACCCGCTCTTGAGGGGGCTGACTTACGAGGGAATTCGCTCTTGGTTAACAGCTACGGATATCTCCTCGAGATTAGCAGTTCTATCTCTGCTTCTCACCCCTCCGTTTACCTCCGCTCGCTTCTCTATCCTTCGGTACGTCTCCCTCTCTCCCTCGACCATCTCACACCTCTCATCTCCTCGCCTCTCCTCCCTTCTTTACCACTCTCCCTCTCTCCCCTTCCCTCTTCCCCCACCCTCCCTCCCTTCCCTCTTCCCCCACCCTCTCCCACATTCCACCAATCCCCAACATTCCCCACAGTACCTTACCATGCTCCTCTTCCTCTCTCTCCTCCCCTTCGACGCTATCTGTGACACTCACCTGAAAATAAGGAGAAGAACCAAAGTTAATCACCAACCAAGGCAGTAATTACACGAGCTAATCACACAAGACAATGAGGCTCTCCGAACGCCGGCTTTCTGACCAGCTGCGGCCAGACGGGGCTTCGGGGGCAAGACAGTGCTGCAGTTATTCATATATGAATAAATGGCATTGCTGATTAAAGCCTAAAGATTCACGCATACTAATGATTTATTCGACGATGACAGACGCCTTTCTTACAAATCAATGTGAACCATAAAGCTAATTCATAACGAGTGTATATATATATATATATACGGTGTGTGTGTGTGTGTGTGTGTGTGTGTGTGTGTGTGTGTGTTGTGTGTGTGTGTGTGTGTGTGTGTGTGTGTGTGTGTGTGTGTGTGTGTGTGTAATTATTTGGGTTTTACGTAGTATTTATTTCTCTCTCTCTCTCTCTCTCTCTCTCTCTCTCTCTCTCTCTCTCTCTCCTCTCTCTCTCTCTCTCTCTCTCTCTCTCTCTTTCTCTCTCTCTCTCTCTCTCTCTCTCTCTCTCTCTCTCTCTCTCTCGTGCGCGCGTGCGTGTTTAAAGAAGACATTACGTGAAGCAATTAGCAATCAAGCTACAAATAAGCACAGAAACCCTTAACTACACTGCACTCACGCATCGCAAACAAAACCAACGAAATATAAAAAACGAGAAACAAGCCAAAATAACAAACAAACAGGAATAGAAAGAGAGAAAATGGCAAAAAAAACAGCATTCCATCTCGACCCCCAACAGCGGACACAAGGAAATTGACTAACATGGCTACATTTTGACTCGCAATGCTTCCCTTAAATTGTCAGTTGCTCTTAATGGAGCTCGACGATGTTATATTCAGTTGAAATTGCAAGAGAACATGTTGATAAATCTCCCTAAATTACCCTCATTACTTTTTTTTTATTTTAAATGGAAAACGGGAGGCAATTGTGAGCCAACTGAATACACTAAATAGTCGGACATATTTTTTTTTTCAAGGGCGGGTGGGTGTCGGTGTTTGTTGTTAAAATTAATCATAATTTGGTCGCTCGATTTAGCCATGTTTGCGCAAAAAAAAACTTTTTAATAATAATAACGATAATAATGATATACATGGCATGGCAATAACAATAACATGTTAAATACATTTGAAAATGGAAATCATACTGTGATTCCTCACAAAGTGTGTAGGATGCAGGAAATAAATTCGCTAAACATAATGACCAACTATTCGAAAAAAAAAAATAACTTTCCACTTCCGAAAACGAAAACGTTTTAAAACAATTTTGACAAAAAGAAAAAAATACATAAATCAATTTCCCACTTTGTTTTTTTCACTTATATCCGACACAGTCCCGTAAACAATTTTTTTTTCTTCGTTTCTTTTGTTTTGTGAATCTAGCATAGTAAAAAGGGAAACCTCCCCCCAAAAAATATTCGGCAGATTAATAAGGCCTAACTTTTGTTTACGCACATTCTAAATGAAATACAAATTATAAAATCACGTAATTTTCGGAGTCTTATTATGTAAAATGAAAAAGGAAAATCTTCAAAACCATATTCTGAAAAAAAATCAACTCTGATTTCAAAAGTTAATATTCCTTGTATTCACAAGAGAGAGATAGAGAGAGAGAGAGAGAGAGAGAGAAAGCAAATGAGAGAGAAAGAGAGAGCAAATTCGGAGAGAGGGAGGGAAGGAGAGTAGGGAGAGAGAGAGGAGAGAGAGGAGGAGAGAGAAGAGAGAGAGAGAGAGAGCGGAAAGAGAGAGAGTGTTTGTGGATAGGAGAGAGAGAGAGAGAGATATAAATAGAGAGAGGAGTAGATATAGAGAGAATCAAATGAGAGAGAGATAGAAAGCAAATTTAAGAGAAAGAGATAGCAAATGAGATGAGAATAGTTAGATAGAGAGAGATAGATAGAGTATAGATAGTGAGAGAGAGATATTTGAGAGATATATAGATAGAGAGATATATGATATATATATATATAGATAAAGAGAAATAGAAAGAGAAAGAGAAAGATAAATAGAAAGATAAATATAAAGATAAAGAAAGAAAGAAAGAAAAAAAAAGAGAGAAGAGCGAAGAACGAGGGAGTGAAAGCAGGGAACGTCTGGAAGGGAGAATTTCCCATCATCGTCCATCACAAGTACAAAAGGAAGAAGGGCGGAAGGAACAGGGAGGGATGGGGGGGGGGGGTACAGAGGGACAGGGGAATCGGCGGGCCCTTCGGAAAAGAAAAAAAATACCCATTCGTCAATCCGGGCGGTTCTATCGATGCCCGAGGATACTTATCACTTTACTCGACGCGGCTCGGAAGATTCATGGCGCGTAGGCCCAAGTCGCTATTTAGAAGGACGCCTATAAAACAAAGAGACAGATGGATCATCTCCGTCTCTCTCTCTCTCTCTCTCTCTCTCTCTCTCTCTCTCTCTCTCTCTCTCTCTCTCTCTCTCTCCTCTCTCTCTCCCTCCTTTCTCTCTCGTCTCTCTCTCATCTCTCTCGTCTCTCTCTCTCTCCCTCTCTCTCTCTCTTTCTCTCTCTCATCTCTCTCTCCTTCGTCTCTCTCTCATCTCTCTCTCTCTCTCTCTCTCTCCTCTCTTTGGTGGAGGGACGGAGGGGCGATTGTGAAGGAAAGAGAAGAGAGAGAGAGAGAGAGAGAGAGAGAGGGGGGGAGAGAGAGAGAGAGGGGGGAGAGAGAGGGAGGGAAGGGGGAGAGAGAGAGAGAGGAGAAAGATAAGAGAGAGGGGAGAGAGAGAGGGGGGGAGAAGAGAGAGAGGGGGAATGGAGGGCGAGAGAGGGAGGGAGGAGGAGGGAGGGGAGGGAGGCGGGGAGGAGAGGGATGAGGGAGAGAGTAGAGAGAGAGAGAGAGGGAGAGAGGAGAGAGAGAGTAGAGGGGCGAGAGGGGAGGGGGGAGCGAGAGAGGCGGAGAGGTAGCGACAGGAGGAGATAAGCAAGAAAAAAGAGGGAGAGAGGAGAGAGAGAAAGAGAGAGCGAAAGGAGAGAGAGGCGAGAGAGAGAGAGAGAGAGAGAGAGAGAGAGAGAGAGAGAGAGGAGAGAGAGAGATGAGAGAGAGATGAGAGAGAGGAGGGCGGTAGGGTCGAGAGCATTATCGCAGCTCCAAATTCGGGGCGGCAGAAATAGAAACAGAGGGAGAGAATGGGAGCGACAATTAGTCTGCTGTTTCTTCCTCCTCCCCTTCTCTCACCCTTATTCTTTATTCTTCCCTCTTGCTTCCTTCCCCCCGCCCTCCTCCCCACCACCTAACTTCCTTCCTACTTCCCCTTCCTTCACCCTTCCCCTTCACTCCATCATCTTTCCTCTCGCCCCTTCCCTCATTCCTCCTCCTCCTTTCTCAATTCCCTTCCTCCCTACTATCCCTTTCCTCCTGCTACCCCGTCCCACCTCCTTCCCCCCCCCTTTCATCCTTCCTCTCTCCTATCCATCACCTCCTCCCCTATTCCCCCTTCCCCCCTACTCCCCCCCTCTCCTGCTCCCCCTTCCTACCTGTTTTCCCTTTCCTCCTGCTTCCCCCGCCTTCATCCTTCCTCTCCCCTGCTCCATCCCTTCCCCCCTGCCCCCCCTTCCATCCTGCTTCCCCTCCCCTCCCCCTCCCCACCGCCTTGCCACCCTATCCCTGGCGTCCCGACCCTCGTCTGAAACGCAACGCCGGCTAATCCTCGCCTCGTCATTCCACTCTCTCTCTTCTCTCCTCTCTCTTCTCTTCTCTTCTCTTCTCTTCTCTTCTCTTCTCTCTCTTCTCTTCTCTCCTCTCCTTTTCTCTTCTCTCTCTCTCTCTCTTTTATCGCATCCTCTCCTCGTCACACCGTCTCTTTTGCCCGATCGTTCTATTCTCTCTCTCTCTCTCTCTCTCTCTCTCTCTCTCTCTCTCTCTCTCTCTCTCTCTTCTCTCTCTCTCTTATATCGCCTGTTCCCTATTTTTCTTCCATTTTTCTTCACTTTCTCGTTATTATCATTTGAATTTCTTTCCGCCGACTTCGCACAAATGTTTTAATTCCTGTTTCTGTGTCTTTCTTCTTCGTCACTCTTTTCCTTCCTTTCGGTTCTCTTCTCTAAAAATCCTCCTGAAAATCTTCCTGTCTTGTTTTCTCTAAAATTCAAATATCAGAAGGTCTATTTTTATGTAAAACGAAACGTAAAACAACCCTTATTGCCGCCGTTCCACATTCCGAGAGAGAAAAAACATTAAAAAATATAACAAAAAGATCGAATAAAAAGGTGTAAACAAGTCAACATCTAACCTGGAAAGAGCGAAAAGGCGAAAAGAAAGCAAAATAAACAAGTAAACAGATAAACAATTAGACACAAATCGAAAACCAAATAAAGCCCAAACTTTCCTAATCAAATAAATTAAGCCTCCTACCCCCCCCCCCCCCCTACACCTCTTCTTACTGTGTCCTGGGAGAGAGATTGGAGGGGCCGTTGCCCATGCCCCCTTCATTCCTCTCCCCCTTCTACCCCCTTTGTTTTCCCTTTCCCTCTTCCTCTTCCCCTTCTCCTTCTCCCTCTCCCTCTTCTCCTCCTCTTTTCCTCTTTCCCCTCCTCCTTCTTTCTTCTCCTTTCCCCTCCTCCTCCTCTTTTCCTCTTTCTCCTCCTCCTCTCTCTTCCCCTTCCCCCTACTCCTTCTCCCTTCCCCCTTTCCCCTCCACCTTCTCCCTTCCCCCTTTCCCCTCCTCTTCTCCCTTCCCCCTTCCCCTTTCGACTCCTTCTCCCTCTCCTCATTTTTCCTTCTTCCCTCTCTTCCCTTCTTCCCTCTCCTTTGTCCCCAACCCCGCCTCCACCCCCTAATGGCACCAGCCGGCACTGTGTTACGTTAGGACAGCTCAACGTGGCACTGCCGGGGCTTCTCTCCCCCCCCTCCCCCCACCGGTTCTCTCGCCCCTCTAGCTTCCTACATCCGCGACGAGGCACTCCCCCCTCTCCTCTCCCCTCTCCCCATCGGCCTTGTAATTGCGCCTTGGTCTACTATCCTTATAAACACACTCCCTCCCCTGTGATTATCCTTCCATATGTATCTATTACGGTACATGCGAGTCAGTGTAATATTTTTTTTTCTACGAGTAACAGTTGTACACCTCGATACTCACTCTACCACTATCAAACCTCTGTACATGTGAACGTGTTGGTGTTCAGATTGTACACACTCATCCCTATTTCATCCTTTCGCTAAGTGTCACCGGTTATTTCGAAATAATTACACACGGACAAAATAAGGACGCGTATGCAAACAGGTGAATAATGATGAGCAATAATGATAAACGAACGAACAATCAAATAAATAAAACTAAAAGCCGAGAATTCAAAAGAGCGAATCCTCTTTATTCCTTATCTAAATATCAAATATTCAGGTGACTAAACCC
>NC_051390.1:9696684-9699184 GCF_015228065.2 Penaeus monodon | reverse complement strand
GTTTACTTTCCTCTTTTTTCCACATGAGATTCTTTTAAGGACTAACATCACACTTTACACAAGTCCTTTCTGTGGATTTCCTCTCTTAAAGAAGCCCATTCTGGTTAAAAGGTAAAAATGTAAACAAAACAGACAAAAAAGCACACATAGAGAGAGAGAGGACGGAGAGGAGTGAGAAAGGGAGAGAGAAAGGGAGGGAGGGAGGGAGGGAAGGAGTAGGAAGGGGGAGAGAGAGAGAGAGAGAGAGAGAGAGAGAGAGAGAGAGAGAGAGGGAGGGAGGAGAGCTAGGAAGGGATGGGGATGGAGAGGGAAAGGGAGAAGGTGAGGGAAAGAGGGAGGGGGAGAAAGAGAGAAAAAGAGAAAGAGAGAGAAAGTCAAGTTATAGAAAACTAAATTCCACTTTTTCTGCGGTAGGCCTACTTATATCTACAAAGAGAAAAATAAACGGAAACGTACTGTATATACTGCACATACATAAATACACGCTACTACGCACACTGAATAATAATAATAATAGTGGTTTATTGCGCATGTGTGTCTGTGTGTGTGTGTGTGTGTGTGTGTGTGTGTGTGTGTGTGTGTGTGTGTGTGTGTGTGTGTGTGTGTGTGTGTGTGTGTGTGTGTGTGTGTGTGTGTGTGTGTGTGTGTGTGTGTGAGTGTGACAACATTAAGAACCACCTTCTCCTGGTGAAGCAAGATGGCGAAGAGGCCTTCGTCATACTCATGTACGTCTTCCTGTTCTACTCTTCGCTCTTTATACTTGCAATTTGTTCAACACGAATCTAACACCCCGCCCTCAACAGAGACCCATCCCCGCCACTACTCATCCAAGGGGCCTCTCCCACATGCGTAATCCATCTTCCCTTCCCTTCCCTTCCCTTCCCTTCCCTTCTCTTCCCCTCCCCCCTTCATTTCCCCGTCCCTCCCCACCCCTCCCCCCCGGCAAAATACCATCTTGGTGTACTAACCCCCCCCCCCTTCCCTCCCGAGCCGAGTCCATTCCAGGGATCGTTATCTCCCCCCGCCAAGCCTCATTCTGGCCTTCTCCCCCTCCCCCCCTTTAACTAAGACTCTCCCCCACCGCCAGCATCTCCCTCAGTAAGAGATCGAAACGGAGGCGCTGCTCCCTCCTACAGGAACACCAGCGTAATCGGGTCTCGTAATTTTCTTAGTAGTGGGTAAAGGCCTAAATTTTCTTATGATTTTTACTAGTCGGTGAAGGAGCCGATTTTCTTGCAATTTTCTTACTAGTCGGTGAAGAAGCCGATTTTCTTGCAATTTTCTTACTAGTCGGTGAAGAAGCCGATTTTCTTGCAATTTTCTTACTAGACGGTGAAGAAGCCGATTTTCTTGCAATTTTCTTACTAGTCGGTGAAGAAGCCGATTTTCTTGCAATTTTCTTACTAGTCGGTGAAGAAGCCGATTTTCTTGCAATTTTCTTAATAGTCGGTGAAGGAGCCGATTTTCTTGCAATTTTCTAATTAATCGTTGGAGACGATAGTTTAATAATCCTCTGACCTTTTTTTTTTCTTTTACAATCATTCCGCGTACTTCATCATCCGTAGTCTAGCGGATGCCACACGGGCTGAAGGAGGAAGCAAGAAATGGAAAAATAATGGGAAAGATACGAAAGAACAAGAAGACAAAGAAGAAGAAGAAGTAGTAGTAGTAATAGTAGTAGTAGTAGTAGTAGTAGTAGAAGTAGAAGTAGAAGTAGAAGTAGATGAAGATGAAGATGAAGAAGAAGAAGAAGAAGAAGAAGAAGAAGAAGCAGTAATAGAAGAAGAAAACAAAGGGCGAAGGAAAATCCTCCGAAATGTCTCCAGTGGCCTGAGGATAATAGGATACCTAAGTGGCATGGACAAGGCCAAGGCCGCAGAACGACAATTGGCCGCAGCGAACAAGGAATAGGGGGGATGAAAGGGAAAAGGGGGAAGGAAGAAGAGAGACTCGAAGGAAAAAAAAAAAAAAAATTGGAGAAGGCAGAAGGAAGAAGAAGAAAGAAAGGGTGGAGGAAAGAGAAAAAAAAAGAAAGAGGAAATAAAAAAACAGAGGAAAAAACGAAAAGAAAAATGATAAAACAAAACAAAAAAAAAGAACCAATCAGAGCAGAAGGAGAAGAGACCAAAGCAGAGGAGAATAAATGGAAGGGGGTGGGGGGAAGAAGGGTGTGCGTGGGGAGAGGGGGGGCGACCACCGCAACTCGACCGCACGGAAAACGAACAGGGGATGGGTAGGCCGCCTGGGATGAGGACGGCATGAACTAGCGCAACATAATGAGAGCCCTGAATAATGAGGAAGCGGCCGGAGAAGCGAGCTAGGATGCAGGAGGCCGGGAAGGAGGAGGCTTGTAATGAAATAAGGTGGGGGGGGGACGGATAGGGGAGAGAGAGAGAGGGCGACGAAGGGGGTAGGAACGGAAATTTGATGAGAGATAAAACTAATGAAATGTAAGACCAATCTTGGCTTCGCCAGTTTAAAGCGTATCAAAGTGAGATTC
>NC_051390.1:9686684-9691684 GCF_015228065.2 Penaeus monodon | reverse complement strand
TAACCTACCGTCTATCTTGTCTTTCTTTATCATTTTCCTTCCTCTTCTTTCTCTCCTTCTCACACTCCCCCCTCCCCCATTTCTTAATCTTCATTATTTTTCTATTCTTTTTTCTTTGTAATATTCTATGTCACATTCTAATTCTAATTCATTCCACTTTTATCCTCTCTTTTTCTTTGTCTGTTCTTAATTGTGTATTTATTCTATATTCCCATACATACTACAACTTCTCCACGTGTATACATGTGTATGTTTTCATGTGTGTACATCCATATGTATGTGGATATGTACGTGCTAGTGTGTATGTTTATGTTTATGTACATGTATATGTTTATGCTTGTTTGTGAATAGTGTGTGTGTGTGTGTGTGTGTGTGTGTGTGTGTGTGTGTGTGTGTGTGTGTGTGTGTGTGTGTGTGTGTGTGTGTGTGTGTGTGTGTGTGTTGGAGTGTGCATATACATGAGTATGTGTATGTATATGTGTACGCGTGAGTGTATATATGTGTATGCATAAGTGTATGTGTATGTGTGTGATTAAGTGTACGCTTAAGTATATGTGCATGTGCATGAGTATGAATATATGCATGTGTGAGTGTGTACATATATAAACGTGCCGACTTTAAACAGCTGACCGACTGAACCGACGCCGCCATTCGTCATTTCATCATCACGATCAAATATGCACTCTGTTCCATAAAGTTGATGTCTCCTTTATAATCGGTGGCGTAGGATATATATAAAGCTTGGTAAATGCTTTTATAGATTTTCTCCTGAACACCTGGATGAATATTTGTCGGGAGAAGTATAACAAATAATGAGGTTTCGAAATGTCTATATATATATTGTTTATTAAATGATTCGGTTCCTTTGCGAAATCGGCTGTTTTACAAAATCCCTTTTGGGTAAACAAAAGAAAAGGATTTTTTTTAAAGTTAGCGATATATATACGCATAGACAAATAGATAGATATATAGACAGATATAGAATTTAGATATGTATATAGAAATATACATACATACATACACGTGCGTGCGTGCGTGCGTGCGTGTGTGTGTGTTTGTGTGTGTGTGTGTTTATATATGTATATATACATATATCGATATACATATACTTATATATATGTATGTATAGATAGATAGATAGATAGATAGATAGAGAGGTGTGTAAATATATATATGTGTTTATGTTTATATATATACATATACATATGTATGCACACACATACACACACACACACACACTCACACACACACACACACACACACACACACACACACACACACACACACACACACACACACACACACACACACGCACACACACGCGCGCGCACACACACACACATACACACACACACACACACACACACACACACACACACACACATATTCAAAAGCGTGCGTACATGCAATGGGTGTGTACCGTATGCATAAGAATACCAAATACAAATACATTTAGCCCCACACAAAAATACGAAAAGACTTCATTCATCGACCACACCGACGAAGCCGGGCCAAGAATGCAGACACAGGCCATTCCAAGGCCGAGGAGCGTCCTTCAAATCCTTCGCTCGAAATTTCCCTTCGAGTAGCGGCGCCGACGAAGGAATGCCCTTTGCCGACGCGCCGCCATCCCGAGGCGCGGCTCCGGGGCGGCTCGGCGAGTCGGCGATATCCTCGGCCTCCGCGGGCGATTCCTGGAATGTGTACGTCGCTGGAGAAAACTTAATTGAGTACAATCTAGCTTTCTCTTCGTAGTAAACATCCATCCCTCTTTTCTGGCCGTTTTTATAACCGATCGCCGAGTCAGGTTTCTAGTTTTCTTTCACGTTTTTTTAATTCTTTCTTTTGACCTTTATCTATCTCATTTTCCTTTCATAGTTTAATACCGACACAATCATTGGTTCATTCGCTTGTTTCCCAATTCCTTGCCCTCTCTCCTTCCATCTGCCTTTCTCTTTTTATTCTCTCTCTCTCGCATCTTCTCATCCTTTTTCAGTTCACCATTCCTCTTCTCTTTCCTATTCTCATTACTGTTGATTTTCTCTCTTCCCCTTTCTTTATCTCCGTCTTTTTACTTTCCTTTTCCTTCTCTTTGTCGCTATCTATTTCCTTCTCTGTCTCCTAATGTCGCTGTTTTTCTCTTCTTTCTCTTCTTATATTTATCCCCTTTATCTTCAAGTTCTCTCTACCCTTATTTTCTTTCTTCTCTCTTCCTTTCTTCTTATCTCTAATTTCTACCCACTCTCTCCCCTTTACTTCTTCCCTCTCTCTTTCTCATTTTCTTTATCTTCTCTTCTTCCTTCCAATTTTCTCCCCTTTCCCTTCCCTTCTCGTTAATTTCTTCCTCCTTCCCCTCCCCTTTTTCTTCTACCTTCTCTCGCCTACCATTTATCCTTACTCACCTCTGCCTCTCTCCCTCTTTACCCGCTTCCTCATAGCCCTCCTCTTCTCACTCTTCTTTGTCAAATTCCCTCTCTTCTCTTCTCCCTCTCTCTTCTCTTTATTTTCTTGAATCTCCCTCCCGCTAGCCCTCCTCCACCTCCTCCTCCTCTTTCTCTTCTTCATCTTCTCCCCCTCTTCTCTCTCCTCTTTATTATATTCCTCCTCCTCTCTCTCCTTATTATCTTCCCCTTCCCACCTCTACCCTATTTATCTTCTCCCTCTTGTCTCTCTTCATTATCTCTTCCTTTCCCCTCTCTATTTTCTCCCACTTCGCTCCCACTATCCCTCCTCCCCCTCCCTCTCCCCCCTCCTCCTCCTCCTCCTCCTCCTCCTTCTCCTCCTATTCCACCTATTCCTCCTTCTCCTCCTATTCCTCCCTTCCTCCCTCCTTCTCCTCCCTTCCTCCCTCCTTCTCCTCCCTTCCTCCCCCTTCCCTCCCTTCCCCTCCTTCTCCTCCTCTTTATCATATTCCCTCCTCCTTCTCCTCCTCCTCCACTTTATCATATTACCTCCTCCTGTCTCTCCTGATTATCTTCTACTTAGATTTTTTTCTCCTCTCCATTTTCTTCCACCTCCCTTCTGCTATCCATCTTCCTCTTCCTCTTCTATCTCCTCTTTATCATATTCCCCCTCCTCTCTCTCATTATCTCCCCCTTCCCCCTCTCGCTCCTCTTTATCTTTCCCCTTTCCCCATCTCTCCTCATTATCTTTTCCCCCTTCCTCCCTCCTCACTATCTCCCCCTTCCCCATCTCTCTCCTCATCATCTTCCCCCCTCTCTCTCCTCATTACCTTTCCCCCCTCTCTCTCTCCTCATTATCTCCCCCTTCCCCATCTCTCTCCTCACTGTCTTTCCCCCCTCTCTCTCCTCATAATCTTCCCCCCCTTCCTCTCTCCTCTTTATCTCCTCCCTCCCGCTAACCTCCTCCTCCTCCTCCTCCTCCTCCAGCATCAGGCGAGTCAATCAGCGAGACATTCAGCTCCGGGCGCGAGGTCGCGAGAGAAACACGTGTTCGAAATATAATAAGGAGAATCACGAGGCAACACGGCGTGACCCTTCCTCGTCTCATTCCTCTTCCTCTTCTTGCGATTCATTATTCCTCGTGTCCCGGTTCCTCTCTTCTCTGCCTTGTTTTTGAGTTTGTTTGTCCGTTTTCTTTATGTGGTCATCTTGCAACAGATGACCACGTAAGCCGCCATGTTGTTCTCCTGTTGAAATTCTCTGGTCTTCCCTTCCCTCTTCTGCAAATCCTCCTCTTTGCAATACGTTCCTTTCCCCTCGTCCCCTTCTCTTCTTCCCCTCTTCCTCTTCTCCTCTTTCCTTCTTCCCTTCTTCCTCTATTCCTCTTTCCTTCTTCCTCTTCTCTTCTTTCCTTCTTCCCCTCTTCCTCTTCTCCTCTTTCCTTCTTCTTCTCATTCCCTCTTCCTGCCATCTCCCTTCCTCTCTCCCCCTTCCCTTTCCCCCCTCTTTCCCCTCTCTTTCCCCTCCCTTCGTCCTCTCTTCGATCCTTTCCCTCCTCCCCTCTCTCCACCGCCAAGCAAGACACACACAAGCCAATCATATTCCTCTCGCATTGTTCACAGACTCTCGAGAAATGGCCCTACTCCATCGTCTAGGATTATTCCACGATAACCGATGGAGAAAAAAAAAAAAAAAATCCGGAAAACTGTCGTACATCTGGGAACACCCTCCATGACGTCATGCGAGAATGCAGTGACGTCACCAACGCCATAGCCACCCTGCCCACGTCACACGAACCGAACAAATTTACAGCCCCGAGTGCGGTATATCTGCGGGTATGTCGCCCTGCCATACTTGTCTAGACTGGAGCCTCGAGCACGTGTTGCCTTTAAAACCTCTTGCAAATGTTCAAAATCACTTCGTGTCCGGTCGCTGCAATGCGCCATTTTCAACCTAGCTATGTGTGTTGCACAACGAACGAAAGGTGCAAAAAATGAAATCCGGTGTGGGACGTTGGCGACTTCAAATAACCTTCAAATCACGATTTTTTTTAAAATGTGTTCCCATCCCCTCTGTCTCTCTCTTTTGGCTGGTTTCTGTGTCTGAATATATATGCCCCCCCCCCCTCTGTGTGCCTGTTTGTTTGTCTGGTTTTGTCATCAACCTCCCCGACTCTTTCTTATAATGATAATAATCAACAGCATCTTAAAGAAAATGACAAAAGCGACCCAAATTGCCTAATAAACACCTATAAATAATATACATAATTATCTCCCCCACTTAAAATTCTCAACAATTAAGTTCACGCGCCACAAACACGACCTAAAGCCCATGCAAAATGAACAATGGCCAGCAGGATTCAGAGCCAAAATAATAATACAAAAAAATAACAAACAAAATAAAATAGATAAATAAAACAAAATAAAATAAATGATAAAACAAAATAAATATTTTATACTTCCTATCTCAATGGGCCACGGCACACGTAAGACAAGCCTAGACCTATGGAGAAAAGCGATAAATGAGAATGAATAAATCCACAATAAGCGATGCGCAATAAACAATTCAACACGACAGCTCCATCGACATTACGTAATT
>NC_051390.1:9674184-9681684 GCF_015228065.2 Penaeus monodon | reverse complement strand
TTATTCACTTTCTTTCAATTTCCTACTCTCCTCCCTCCCCTCTCCCTCCCTTTACAACAAATACCACCGACATTAAAATGACAAGGTTAATGTCTTGAAATCACCCTTTAATATCTTCATATCAATCTTTCCTATCTTTATATCAGTTTCTAATACCGTCATATCAATCTTTTCTATCGTTAATCAACTTTTAATATCTTTATGTCAACCTTTAGTATCTTTAAATCAACCTTTAGCACCGTTATATAATTTTTTTATTCAACCTTTCATCGCGTTATGTTAATTTCTACTATCTTTAAATCAACATACATCTTTAAGCCAATCTTGACTATCTTTAAACCAATCTTTGATCGCGCAGTATCGATCTCTATCTATTTATTAACCTTTAACATCTTCCTGCCAACCCTATCGAATTCCGTTGTCTTTATATCAACATTTAATATCTTCAAATCAACATTTACTAATCTTGAAATCAAACATTATATTCTTCATATCAAAATTTACTATCTTTAAATCTACTCTTAACATCTTCACATCAATCTCAAATCAACCATTATTCTCGCCATATCAATCTCAACTGACTTTCAATCGACTCTTAACATTTTCCTATCAATCTCTATCTTCAACTCATCCTTTAGCCTAGCATATCATTCTCCACAATCCACAACTCTTAACATCTTCATATCAATCTCCTCTATCTTTAAATTAACGTTTACCATCGCGAAATCAACCATTATTCTCGCCATATCAATCACTTATTATCTTTCAATCAACTCTCAATATCAGATCATTTTCACCATCTTCAAATCAACCATTATTCTCGCCATATTAATCTCTATCTTTAAACCAACTCTTAAAATCTTCCTACCACCCTCTACTGTCTTCCAATCAACTCTGAACATCTTTGTATCAATCTCTACCATCTTCAAATCACCCTTTAATCTCGCCACATCAGTCTCGGCAATCCACAACTCCTAACATCTCCCTACCAACTTCTAGTATCTATCAGTCAACTCCCAACATCTTCGCATCACTCTTGATCTTCAACTCAGCCATTATTCTCGCACATCGCACTCCACAATCCACACCCCAACACCTTCCCGCCAACCACTAATCACTCCCTCTAAACCAATTACGCATCGAGACACAGCGAGAAAACTTACTTAGCCCCCTCCCCCCACACACAAACCAGACCCGCCGGGACCCACAGGAGCGTTGCAACCCGTGATACGCAACTGACTTCCCTCTCACCCGTGTACCCGAAAGTAACTTTTCTGATTTATTGTTCAACTTCGCAAGCGAGTCCGGTCGTACTCGGTGATCTATACGGTGACCGCCTTGGGTACGCTACAACGCTAACTATGACCACACACGGCTTCGTTGGGTACAGGGCAGTGGTGACCGCTGGGGTAAGTTTCACTGTGTTGTGGCGACCAGTGCAAGAAGGAGACGCCGAAGAGAGGAGAGAAAATGGTAATTATGGTGCTGTTGCTGATGACGATGATCATGACGAGGATGATCAGAGGAGGCGGAGGGGAAGGATGAAGAATAAGAAGTAAAATGAAAAGAAAAGAAGACCAAGACAAAGATGAATTCGAAGATGGAAGAGAAGAAGAAGAAGAAGAGAATGAGGAAGACGAGGAAGAGAAGGAGGGGAGAGAAGGAACAAGTTAAGGAGAAGAAGAACAAGAGAAGGAACAGAGAATAAAACGACCGTGCATGAAGATGCAGCAAGAAAAGAATAAGAACAAGAAACAGAACAAAAATACACAGAAGCAGAAAACAAACAACAATAATAAGAAAAAAAGCTCACCAGGACGATAACATCCAGCTGTTCATGGGTGGCGCGGGCCATGAAACGGCTCGAAACTGGCAAGGATAACCGATTCGAGTAAGAGACACTCGAGGCCCCCTTTGAAGAGAGGTCAAACGCCCCCCCCCCTCCCTCTGAAGGGCTGGCGAAGACAATGGCATAGCAGAACGACGGTCGATTTCTCCCTCTCCTCTCCCGTTCCTCTTCTCCCCCCCCCCCTTTCTCCCTTCTCCCATTCATATTCACGCCAAATCGTTTTGACACAAGCAATTTACAAGGCAATGTCTCGTTCGATATCATTCATTATATGTTATGACAAACATTTCTAAATGATAATCAGTAACAGTAGTAAAGTCTACTTACTAAAAATATGTAGAGAAATACACCTGAAGGAAAAATAGATATACTTCTTATATCCAATTTATTGCATAATACTAAGCACACACACAAACACACACACACACATACGCGCGCGCACGCAAGCACACCCACAAACACACACACCTATCCACACACACACACACACACACACACACACACACACACACACACACACACGTAACATGCCCATCGCAGCGGCAACCCACACGTGTGCCCTTGTTAGCAGAGGAGGCTCGCCAAACACTCGGACCTCAGGGTCAGTCAGCCTCGAAATCCCGACACAGATACGGGGGTGGGGGAGAGACAGGATGCTGGGGGTAGGGTGCAGGTGGAGGAGATAGGGTGGTAGGGGAGAGTGACAGGGTGGTAGGGTGAACCGGGGTAGAGGCAAGGAAGATGAGGAAAAGGGTAGGAGGGCCAGGGTGCAGAGGTCAGCGTAAAACGGTGCATGGAAGGGGTAGGGGAGGAGAAGGGGAAGGGGCAGGGTGTAGAGTCGATTCCTAGTTGGGTAAGGGCGGAGAAAGGTAGAGTTAGAACGATAGATGGGTGGGGGGGGGAGGAGAGGTAGAGAGGCAAAGGACAATGGAAAGAGGAGAAGGAGTAACGATAAAGAAATAGAGGTGCATGGATAAGAGTAAAGGAAGGGAAAGGATAAGATAAAAGAGTAAGAGCAAGAATAAAACTAAGAATAAAGATGAGGGCAAGGACAAGGACAAGTTTAAGACAAAGAGTAAGAACGAAAATAAGAATAGGTATGAGGGTAAGGCAACAGGGAGTAAAGGAGAGGGGAAATGCGGAAGGGAAAGGGGAGGGTTTGCTCGCCTCGGTGTGGGTGTATATTCGGGTCGCCCACAAGAGAAGCGGGATCGGATATCGCCGAACCCGACAAATAACCTGAACGAATCAGGGTTCAGGCGAGTGAGGGGATGGAGGCTCGGGTTACACGAGGGGAGGAGAGAGAGGGCGAAGGTGAAGAAGAGGGTGAGGGTGAAGAAGAGGGTGAGGGTGAGGGTGAGGGAGAAGGAGTGAGTGAGTGAGTGTGTACGCGAGTGAATGATTGCGTGAGTGAGGGAGAGAGGGAAAGAGGGCGTGGGGGATTTGAGGGAGGGAGGAGGTAGAAGGAGGGAGGGGGAATTATATATTATATGATTAGATATAATTAGATAGGATAGTTTAGTAATATAGAGATTATACTTATATGATATTTAATTCATATATATATAAATATAGAGAACTTGGATTTATGATATACATGATATAATATATATATATATATATATATATATATATATATATATATATATATATATATATGAGAGAGAGAGAGAGGGGGGGAGAAGGAGGGAGGGAAGGAAGGAAGCAAAGAAAGGTGAGATGAGACAAAATATAAAAGCGAGAACGTAAAGAAAAGAGAAAGTAAAATGAGAAAAAAGAGGAAGAGAGAGAGCGAGGGCGTCAGGGATACCAACGCCGTCGGGGGCGTGTTGACGACCCTTAAAATAGCCATATCAAATTGGGCAGTTAAGTTTGTTTGTTTAACTTTATTAACAAACCTGTCTCTAACCCTTTGTCAGGGCCGAGAGGCCGGCTATTTACAGGGAGTGGAGTTGGGTCAACGCCGCTGGAATATGGAGCCCTTAGGCATAGGGGGTTAGAGAGAGAGAGAGAGAGAGAGAGAGAGAGAGAGAGAGAGAGAGAGAGAGAGAGAGAGAGAGGGGGAGAGAGAGAGAGAGAGAGAGAGAGAGAGAGAGAGAGAGAGAGAGAGAGAGAGAGAGAGATAGAGAGAGAGAGAGAGAGAGAGAGAAGCAGCCCTTAAGAAGATGCTTTCCCTAAATACAAAAAGAATACTTTATAAATAAACAAGAATAATAATAAAGAAAATAAATAATATAATAAATAATAATAATAATAACAACAATAATAATAACAATAAACAAAACCAACATTGGGAAAGATGAAGGTCAAGGAAGGTCAAGAATGGTTGGACTGGTCGTCAGGTCGTTCAGGTCGTTCAGGTAATCAATCAACGCACACTGAACGCGGAGATTACGCCTCGAGGGACTCAGTCTGGCGCCACTCTCGTCGTTCCTCCCAAGAGTTATGTAGATGTATGGGTTCCTGTAGACAATTACTCTACCCATTACGGAGGCGTGGCTGTAGGGTGCGCATGCGTGGACGAGAGCGTGCGTATATACATGTCCGAGTGAGAGGCAAAGAGCGTCCGTATATGTATGTATGTATGTATGTATGTATGTATGTATGTATGTATGTATGTATGTATGTATGTATGTATGTATGTATGTATGTATGTATGCATGTATGATGGGTATGTACGTACATACAAATGTCAGAGTATCAATGAGGGTGTGTCAAATAACTTGTGAGTATGTATGTATGCATGTACGTACATATGTATGCATGTATTTATGTATGTGTGTATGCATGCATGCATGTATGTATGTATGTATGCATATACTGTAAATGTGAGTCAAAAAGCTTCTTTGATCTACGCTCACCCTCCTTCTCCCTGTTTCCACCTCCCTTTCCTACCCCTCTCCCCCGTTTGCTTTATCTTACCAAATAACATAGATAACGTGAGCAGACATCGAGAGAAACGTAGCCTCCCCCCCCCCCCATCCAACCCCCCAGAGAGACTCGAACACCTCAGCCTAACTGGGCCGTTGCAAAGACTTTCTTTCCTGCATTCCTTCTCCCTTTCTCCCTCCCCTCCCATCCCCCCCTTGCCCCACCCCCTCTCTACCTCCTTATGTGACGTAGAAAAAAAACTGTAGTCCCAAAAAGACGAAGTTTACAATTAGCTTGATTGCGAGTCTTTGTTATGGCTGCACCTGTAAACTTTGCGGTCACATCACGTAACGCAAGACTGTTACAATAATTACACTGACCTTACACTGCTCTTCTACTGTATTTTCTAACAATTATTATTAGGTTTGTACTGAGCGTTTGTGTGCGCGTTTGGCTCGTAGATGTGGACTAGTTTGTGTATGTGATTATGAAAAAAGAGAGAGAAGAGAGGATGGACGACAGACAGACAGACAGAGAGAGCGAGCGAGCGAGAGAGAGAGAGAGAGAGAGAGAGAGAGAGAGAGAGAGAGAGAGAGAGAGAGAGAGAGAGAGAGAGAGAGAGAGAGAGAGAGAGAGAGAGAGAGAATGGAGGAAGACGGAGAGAATAATATAACAAGTGTAAGAATAACAAAGTAAAAATCATAATGATGATACCAACGTATCTGCACCACAAAAAAATCTTAAGCTTTGTTTTATGAGACGTCTCTATCGAAGATACAATACCAAAGAATCAACGCAAATATGTATGCATCTGTGCGTGTGTGTGTGTGTGTGTGTGTGTGTGTGTGTGTGTGTGTGTGTGTGTGTGTGTGTGTGTGTGTGTGTGTGTGTGTGTGTGTGTGTGTGTGTGTGTGTGTGTGTGTTTGTGTGTGTGTGTCTGTCAGTCTGAATGTCTGTCTGTCTGTGTCTGCTTGTCAGTCTCAGTATGTCTGTCTCTATGTTTGTCTGCCTGTCTGCGTGCTTGCTTGCTTGCTTGCCTGCCAGCTGCCTACCTATACAATACAGTGATATCACGATACTTATTCTGGCATGGATAAACAGGAAACAAGGCCAAAAAACGAGCATGGATAAACAGGAAACAAAGCCAAAAAACGAGCATGGATAAAAAGGAAACAAGCCAATAAACAAAATACGGAAACAAGGTCAAGAGTGCCCCCCAAACAAATCCAGACTCTCCAAGAGGCCGACTCGCCCGTGAGTCGCTGCAGTGAGCTATCTGTCACTGTCTGCAGCTGTCTGTTGGGGACACAGAATATATTTCTCTGTGCGCATTTCTTTTCCTATTCCTTTATTTATTATTATTATTTTTTTTTGTTCTTTGATTCGAAAGACCATTCTGATTTATGCGTTTCTATAAGGGTAGGCCTATCCTTTCCCTCTATCTTTCCTTCTCTCGCTATCCGTCTGTCTGGCCTATCTCTCTTTCCTTCCCTGTATCTCTCCTTCTCTATCTTTCTCTCGCCTTCATTCTCCTTTTCTCTCTTTCTCCTCCCTCTAGCTTTTCAGTGTACTTGCCTGCTTACCTACCTATCTTTCTCTCTGTCTCTCTTTCTCTTTCTCTCTCTCTCTGTCTCTCTTTCCTTCTCCTTCTCCTTCTCCCTCTCCCTCTCCTCCTCCTTCTTATCATTTTTTTCTTCTCCTTCTCCCTATCCTTCTTCTTCTTCTCTTTATTATTATTATTCTCCTTCTCCCTCTCCTTCTTCTTCTCCTTCTCCCTCCCCTTCCCTTCTCCTTTTCCCTCTCCTTTTCCTTCTCCCACTCCCTCTCCTTCTCATTTTCCCTCTCCTTCGCCTTCGCCTTTTCCTTCTCCTTCTCCCTCTCCCTCTCTCAAATCTAACCATACGACTTCTAACATTTTAATTCACCCCCCCAAATATTTTCCGATTTTCACTAACTTACCAATAAAATATAAATCGAACAGATCATCCATAAGTCACGATCTAAAATTGAACACAAAATACACACTACCATTTCCACATCGAAGGTTTTAATATCATTCTTTTTTTATCGAGACGCAATAATAAGCGGTTCGTTTCGGTTAAGAAGGGGAGGAAGGAGCCCCATCTGGGATCTTCTTTATGTCATTAACCGGTCCTTCGCCACAGGAATTGAGAGCCATTTTTGGTTGCTGTTGGAAGTTTAATTTTCCTCGGCAGTTCCGAGTAATGTCAAGGACTGTTGGTGTGGCCTAATTTGCGAGTCAACGGCTGTTTACAAGTACTTTCCCGGTTGGTCGTGTTCTGGACGTAGACAGATACGAAAACAAACAAATAGTCACACATATAAACGCATGCAAAGATACCCACAGCCCCCCCACCCTAACACACACAGAGGGAGGGAGATGGAGAGGGAGAGGGAGAGGGAGAGGGAGGGAGAGGGAGAGAGAGAGAGAGAGAGAGAGAGAGAGATGAGAGAGAGAGAGAGAGGAGAGAGAGAGAGGGGAGAGAGAGAGAGAGAGAAAGAGAGAGAAGAGAGGAAGGGGAGGGGAGGGAGGGAGGGAGGGAGGAGGAGAGGGAGGGAGGGGGAGAGAGAGAGAGAGAGAGAGAGAGAGAGAGAAGAGAGAGAGAGAGAGGAGAAAGAGAGAAGAGAGAGAGAGAGAGAGAGAGAGAGAGAGAGAGAGAGAGAGGAGAGAGAGAAGAGAGAGAGAGAGAGAGAGAGAGAGGAGAGAGAGAGAGAAGAGAGAGAGAGAGAGAGAGAGAGAGAGAGAGAGAGAGAGAGAG
>NC_051390.1:9666684-9669184 GCF_015228065.2 Penaeus monodon | reverse complement strand
TTTCTTATTATTATTAAATGAAGTGCTTTTGTAGTTACTGATTGTATTTTGCAGGACCGTTGTCGTTTTGTATTTATGCTCGTAATCCATGTTTATCTTTTTTGTATTAATGTTTGTATCTTTTTTACTATTGGTTTCATCAACCATATATTTCCTGCCATGATTAAATTAAGACACATATCATTTTTATAAAGCTTTGTACAAGCAAGAACATTCGACTAAATCGTTGCAGAAAAGGAATAAAAGACGTCATAAAGTCTACGGCAAACCATACTCGTATTTCATTACCTAAAGCCATGAAGTACGGAGAACTTTGTAACTATTTCATATCCTCTGATGTCTTAGAAGATATACTTATGTTGTATCCTAAATTGGAATGTAGCATCACATGACTGCATATCAAATGTAGCAATGCCTTTCCACGCCCAAGCTGTACGCCGGCGTGGCAGATGAGTAGATAAACGACTGTGTAATTGTTCCTTTCCTTAATTGATATAGTACTTATCATAATAATGTTATAGCCTAAAATTGAGATGTAATACCATTATATGGTATAACCATGCATCAAATGTACCACAGCTTGCCCACGCCTGTGCAGTTAGCCAGGGTGGTAAATAAAGGACTAAACTAAACTAAACTTAAGCCATGACTAAACTAAAAAATTAAGCCCTGTTATTAAACGTGTAATGCAAGGATATTCCAGATATTTACAAATGGCTATGGAAAGGACCCACTTCAATCTAACTGCAATTTCAAAAACACATGAAACATGCAATATACAAAAGATTGCGAAATAATTCACATCTCTATGAAGGACAAAAAACACGGATAGGGACACTTAGAGAGTGATAGTGAAACACACACACACACACACACACACACACACACACACACACACACACACACACACACACACACACACACACACACACACACACACACACACACACACCATATAAAATCCAAACACACCTGGAGACGCCCCGGGTCGAGCGGGCGCAAAGTACCGGGGCGCGACCCCTGGCACTCACGCCAGTACTCGTAACGTTGATTTAGTCCCCCTCGTGTGCACATTACACAGCTAACGCACATAAAACTTCCGACATAAACCCTGAGAGGTTATGAGGAAGTGGCACCCGGCCGCTTGTAACTCCGCTCCTGAGGAAGCACAGCCTTAAGGACACCTGTATATATACACGCAAATACCCACACGCACACCTACATACACGCACACGCACGCACACATAAGCATAAACTCACACATGCATATACACAAGCCCACACATAAGGACATAGTATATAAACGCAAACAGACACACAGACACACACACACACACACACAAATACACACACAAACAAACAAACACACACAAGCATACACACACGCAAACAAATAAAAAAACAAGCACACACACAAACACACACACACACACACACAACACACACACACACACACACACACACACACACCACACATCATATATATCAATTAGCTCTGGTCTTCCCCACCGCTCTCCGACTTCCCGAAAGAAAGGAAAACAATTTCTTTGTCGAGTCCGTGTTAGAAATTAATATTACTTCACCGGTGGAGGGAGAAATTGTTTTGTTTTCCTGCCGCTTATTGTTTTCTTATTTGTTTCCTGTTTTTTTTTTTTCTGTAGTGGATTTTACTTTATCGGATGTGATACGTTTAGGTGATTGGATAAATCATTATTCCTTTTCAGATTTGAATTGACGAAATTGCAAGCAAACTTATACAAAATCTAAAATATAATAATAATAATAATAATAATAATAATAATAATAATAATAATAAAACGAAAAACAGTTATCGGAGAATACAACCGTAATTTTTAAAATCCAATCAGCACTCATACTCACCATGAAGAAAAAGAACGTCATTGAAAACCACGTTGCAAGCCATCATGAAACGCATTACCGACGCTCACCCATCTAATAAGCTACAAATTACTAATATCAGTCACCAAGCCAAGTCACCACGCAAACCAGGTCACCTACACCAGTTCCCCACGCTAGCCAGGTTACCTAAACCCGTTCGCCACTCAAGCCACGTCGCCTACACCAGCTCGCCACGCAAGCCAGGTCACCTACACCAGCTCGCCACGCAAGCCAGGTCTTCTACACCAGCTCCCCACGCAAGCCAGGTCTTCTACACCCGTCTCCCACGCAAGCCACGTCACTACACCCGTTTCCCACGCAAGCCACATCACTTACACCGGCTCGCCATGCAAGCCACGCCACCTACACCAAGCCCCCTGTTCTCGGACTCCTCTTCCGTCGCCGTCCTCATCTTCGCTCAATTTAACATGATAATGGCGCTCCGCTATTGCCCCGATCCCGCATTCTGTCCGGCGGGGGGCCACCCGACCGTGCCTGGCCCGTATTTCTCCTTACGTTTTTTCGGTCTTCCTCATTCCCATTTTTGCTCACTAAAGAGAGAATGGGAGGGAGAGAAGGGGAGGGGGTGGAGGAGAGAGAG
>NC_051390.1:9656684-9664184 GCF_015228065.2 Penaeus monodon | reverse complement strand
TCCTCTCCCTTTCTCACTTCCCTTATCTATCTTTCATTTTTATATGCTACACTCTCTCCCGATCCCTCCTCCTTCTCCCCTTTCTTCTCCTCTCATCCCCTTTCTTTCCACCCCTCACCCCCCTTCCTCCATTCCCCCATCCTTCCTCCTTCTTCCTTTTCTCCTCTTTCATTCCCTCATCTCCCTCTCTTTCCCCTTCTCCCCTTTCTCCTCCTCTCATCCCTTTCCCCTCTTCCTTCCCCTCACCCTCATCCCTGACCCTAGCCTCGCTCCCGCCAGAACACGCGAGAATAATGCACGCAAAACATCCCCGACTTCATCCCTTCACTTTATGGCAGGATGGACGAGTGAGGCGCAATGTAGAAGCATATTGAGGGCCTGCTTATACCCCTCTACCCCCCCCCCATCACGCCATCCTCCCCCTCTCCCCATCACGTCCTTTTCCCACTCCCCCCCCACCACGTCCTCCTCCCTTTCCTCCTCCATCACACCCTCCTCCCCTCCCCCTATCACGTCATTTTCCCTCCCTTATCACGCCCTCCTCTCTCCTCCCTCCTCCTCCCCCATCACGTCCTTTTTCCTCCTCCCTCTCCCTCCCCCATCACGCCCTCCTCTCCCTCCCTCCTCCTCCCCCATCACGTCCTTTTTCCTCCTCTCTCTCCCTCCCCCATCACGCCCTCCTCTCCCTCCCTCTGGTACTGGTACTTTTCCTCCCTCCTCCCCCACTCGCCCGTTTCTCTGGCACTCGCACCATTCCTTCCTTCTATCCTCTCCTCACCCCTACTTCCTTTAGCACAGGCTTCATCTCTTCCCACTCTCTTCCCCTTTATTCCCCCTCCTCTCCCCAGCCATCAATCCCTTCCTCTCCTTCCCTTTTATTCCCCCCACCCCCTAAAACTGGCATTTTTCCTTATCTCCGTCCTCCCTCTCCCCACAGACATCATCCCCCTCCCTTTCTCCCTTTACCACTAACACTGGCACTCTTCTCCTCCCGCCCTACCCCGCCCCCCACCACCCCGCACAAACACTGGCTGGAGGAGGTGCCACAGCCATGAATACTGAGTCAAGAGGCACTCATAAGCTGAAGTAGCGAGGAGAAGAGAGAGAGAGAGACTGGAAAGGGAACAAGAAAGGAGGGGGGGAGGGGAAAAGGTAAGGGAAGGAGAGGTGAAGGGGGGGGGGAGGAGGAAGGGAAACGAAAAAGGAAAGGGAAGGAGGGGTGAGGGAGGGGAGGGGAAGGGAGGAAAAGGAGGTAAGAAGAGATGGGAGGGAAGGTGAGGGAAGGGGAGGGGAGGGGAGGGGAGGGGAGGGGAGGATAAGGAAGGAAAGGGAGGTAAGAAGGGAAAATAAGGAAGGGGAAGGGGAAGGAAGAGAAAAGAATATAGAGAAAGGGGAGGGGAAAGAGAAGAGAAGGGGAAGGTGAAGGGAAGGGGGGGGGGATGGGGAGAGGGAGGGATAGAAAAGGAAATGAAGGAGAAAGAATTGAGTGGGACGAGCAGAAGAGAAGAATCCCTGGTGGAGAAAAGTAAAACGCTGTAGTACAGGAGGGAGGTGTTGGGCGTGGTTAGCAGGAGGAGGAGGAGGAGGAGGAGGAGGAGGAGGAGGAGGAGGAGGAGGAGTAGGAGGAGGAGCAGGAGGAGGAGGAGGAGGGGAGGAGGAGGAGGAGGAGGAGGAGGAGGAGGAGGAGGAGGAGGAGGAGGAGGAGGAGGAGGAAAGGAGGAGGAGAAGGAGGAGGAGGAGGAGGAGGAGGAGGAGGAGGAGGAGGAACGAAAAAGAGAAAAGGAACGAAGAAGAGGGGGAAGCGCTAGAGGAGAAGAAGGAGAAGGAACAGGGAGAACAGGGAGAAACAGAGGCAGAAAAGACAGGACAGAAACGGCGTTGGAAGAGGAGAAAGGGAAAGAGAAGAAAGGGGTAGAGGAACGGGGGGTGGTGGAGAAGAAAAAGATCTACGAAAAGGGAAGAGAAAAGGGAGAGGAAACAGGGTGCGAAAAATACCCCCACCGAAGATGAACTCCGCGGAAGACACGAGCCAGACGCCTGGCAACAGCAGAAGGCCCTTAACGAGAGACACTTCCTCGAGAGCGAGGCCGGGAGCGAGGCCGAGGCCGGGAGCGAGACCGCGATGGAGACCGGGAGCGAGGCCGAGATCGGGAGCGAGACCGCGATGGAGACCGGGAGCGAGACCGGGAGCGAGACCAAGATCAGGAGCGAGACCGCGATGGAGACCGGGATCGAGACCGAGACCGGGAGTGAAATCAGGAGCGAGACCGCGATGGAGACCGGGATCGAGACCGAGACCGGGAGTGAAATCAGGAGCGAGACCGCGATGGAGACCGGGATCGAGACCGAGACCGGGCGTGAAATCAGGAACGAGACCGCGATGGAGACCGGGATCGAGACCGAGACCGGGCGTGAAATCAGGAACGAGACCGCGATGGAGACCGGGATCGAGACCGAGACCGGGCGTGAAATCAGGAACGAGACCGCGATGGAGACCGGGATCGAGACCGAGACCGGGCGTGAAATCAGGAGCGAGACCGCGATCGAGACCACGATGGAGACCGGGATCGAGACCGAGACCGGGAGTGAAATCAGGAGCGAGACCGCGATGGAGCGGATCGAGACCGAGACCGGGCGTGAAATCAGGAACGAGACCGCGATGGAGACAGGGATCGAGACCGAGACCGGGAGTGAAATCAGGAGCGAGACCGCGATGGAGACCGGGATCGAGACCGAGACCGGGAGTGAAATCAGGAACGAGACCGCGATGGAGACCGGGATCGAGACCGAGACCGGGCGTGAAATCAGGAACGAGACCGCGATGGAGACCGGGATCGAGACCAAGATCAGGAGCGAGACCGCGATGGAGACCGGGATCGAGACCGAGACCGGGAGTGAAATCAGGAACGAGACCGCGATGGAGACCGGGATCGAGACCGAGACCGGGCGTGAAATCAGGAGCGAGACCGCGATGGAGACCGGGATCGAGACCGAGACCGGGAGTGAAATCAGGAACGACACCGCGACGGAGACCGAGATCGAGATCGAGACCGAGAACGAGACCGAGACCGAAGCCGAAACCGAGACCGAGACCGATACCGAGTCCTGTGGCCGGAGGAGGAGGGGAGCTTCGGGTAAAGAGAATGAGCGTTACAGGCAAGTGGGATTCAATTCCCTCGCTCATATGGTGCTTACGGAAACAGGCCTTTTAATACTTGAGTGTGAATTGGGGGCTTGTAAAGGCAGTGGCGGAGGATGGGAGGAAGGAGGAAGGGGGAGGGGAGGGGGGGGAAAGAAGAAGGAAGGAAGGAGGGGGGAGGAAAGAGAGAGGGAGAGGGAGAGAGAGAGAGAGAGAGAGAGAGAGAGAGAGAGAGAGAGAGAGAGAGAGAGAGAGAGAGAGAGAGAGAGAGAGAGAGAGAGAGAGAAAGAGAGAAATATAGAGTATATAAATACAAAGTAATGAGAACGATTATACACGGAACCAATCCAAAGCCATCTTTCCTAATGATGACAAAATACACAAGATTTCACCTTTATATTTTTTTTCTTCTTCCTCCTTCTCCCCCCCCCCCTTCCTCCATCTATATAACTCCATCTAGTGAACCTTCCCATCAATACGCGCCATTTACTCTATTTTTTCCCATCTATTTCGAGTTCTACCCCCCCCCCCCCCCCTTTTCTTTCATTGTGCCTTACAATTTGGTCAAACCATTTTTTCGTTTTTAAAAGAGACGGAAAACGGAACGGAAAACGGGAATCAAATAATCAGAGCTCCGACAGAAAATGGGACTAATTATCTCGACCTCAAATCGCAGGGAGGACTAAGGAATATTTCGTGCTCGCACTTGCCTCCTTGCTATTTCTTTCCTGATCGACCCTAAAAGATTTTCCATATATGTCATCAGCGACATAATCCCAAATACGTATATTTATCCATTTATATGCATATTACCTATTTCGAATAATTTAAATGTTCATTTTTCTTACTTTCTGTTACATCTTCTGCCTTTATAATAGCACTATATGTCCAAAAATATACTCACGATGTATATTTGTAAGCGCGAATTAGACACATGTCACAACGCATCATTTGAACGCAAGTGTCACAACGCATTAAAGGTAAAAACAAAGTAAAGCAAGAAAGAAAAAGAACGGAGACTGAAGGAAAGGAGAGATAATGGAATAAGGGACGATGAAAAAAAAAAAAAAAAAAAAAAAAAAAAAAAAAAAAAAAAGAGGGAAGGAGATGAGAAACGCCCAGAGTGAAAGAAAAGAAAAAGATAAAGAAGAAGAAAAGAAGAAAAAAGGAAAAAAAAACAGAAAAAAACGAAGAATGAAGAAAGAGAGAGCAGGAGGATGGGGGGAAGATGATGATGATGATGATGATGATGATGATGATGATGATGATGATGATGATGATGATGATGATGATGATGAGGAGGAGGAGGAGGAGGAGGAGGAGGAGGAAGAGGAGGAAGAGGAGGAGGAGATGGAGGAAGGAGGAGGGAGGAGGAGGAAGAGGAGGAGATGGAGGAAGGAGGAGGATGGAGGAGGACAGGCAGCAGCAATAGCAGAACAGGAAACTCGAGCCGTAAAACAAAGCAAACTGCGCCGCTCGGCAGTCTCGGCAACTTTTGAGAAGGACAATCGGCTCAAGAGACTTATCTCCGGAATAAAACTCTGGGCGGGGAAGAGGGGGGGGGAGAGGGGTAGAGGGGGATGGGACAGAGGGGAGAGGGGGTGGAAGAGGGTGGAAGGGGGAGGGGAGAAGGGGAAGGGGAGGGGGGAATTCTTAAAAAGACGTTTCCTTAAGCGTGTGACAAATCTGCTTTACATTAGGAGAGGAAGGGGGTGGGGGTGGGGGTGGGGTGGGGGAGGATGAGAAGAAAAGAAGGGTAGGTAGAGGGAATAATTTAGAGAGAGAGGTAAAAGGAATAGGGTAAGGGAGAAAATAATAAAAGTAAGGGAATTGAGCGAATACGGAAAATCAGGAAGTAGGAAGAAAGGATAAGGAGAAAAGGAGGAAAGTAAAGAAAATAAAGAGAAAGGCGAAGAGGGAACAAAAAGAGGGAGAAAGATAGAAAATAAGAAGTAGAATGGAGGAAGAGGAGTAGGGAGGAAGTGTAGGGAGGAGGAGGAGGAGGAGGAGGAGGAGTAGGAGTAGGAGGAGGAAGAGGAGGATTAGGAGGAGGAAGAGAAGAAGGAAGACTAGCATAGGTGGAAAAGATTATCCAATTACACCCCCCCCCCACCACGAACATTCCAGAAAGCCCTTCTACACCTCATTATGCAATTAATAATGAGGTTGCTGGGACTATGGCGAGCGTCCAGAGTGCGTTGGTCCGGGATCGGGAGAGGAGGAGAGTGCGTGAAGACGTCTAGGGATTCGTGGGATGTCTCTCTCTCTCTCTCTCTCTCTCTCTCTCTCTCTCTCTCTCTCTCTCTCTTCTCTCTCTCTCTCTCTCTCTCCGTTTGAGGAGGAGGAGGAGGAACAAGATGAAGAAGAACAAGAAGAACAAGAAAGTAGAAAGAAAAAGAAGAAGAGTAAGAAGAAAAGAAGAGGAAGAAGAAGAAAAGAGAAGAGGAAGAAGTAGAAAAAGAAAAATGAGAAGAAAACACAACAATAATAATAATAAGAAAAAGGAGAAGAAAAAAACGAAAGCCCTGTTAGCGAAGATTCTTAAAAAGAACAAGATAACAACAATTAATTACACAAAAGACAATATCTAAAAAATAAATAAAATAAATAAATAAATAAATAAATAAAAAATAGATATAAATAAAAATCAGGTCTCATCCTTCCATGTCTTTTTCGGTATCTTTTTTTTCTTCTTCCCTCCCTTCCTCCCTGGACCGAACTGGCGGTAATGAATCAACATCAATAACAACGCAAATAACAGCTTCCACGACCCCGCTCTTTGAACACGAAAAAATGTGCAACTAAACCTACTTTTCTTCACAAGAATTCGAATTGCGTAATAATTCCAAGATAAAAAAAGAAAAAAGAAAAAAAGAAAAAAAAACGAAAGAAAAAAGAGAGAGAGAAAAAAAAGATCCGCTAGTATTATTGTTCAACTAGATTTTAAACTAGCTACATAAGTAATAGTCCATTAATTCAATAACATCTATACCAGCTTAAGCCAGTACGCATCCAAATGAGAGCATTCATAGAGGGAGCGCACTGGTCTACCGATTTACTTGTTAAGAGTAACCGAGTTCCATTCCTTTTTGGATAGAGTTCGAATCCTTTTTGGACAGAATTCGAATCCCTTTTTTGACAGAGTTCGAATCCTATTTTGACAGAATTCGAATCCCTTTTTGGACAGAATTCGAATCATCTTTTGACAGTTCGAACCCCTTTTTGACTCAATTCAAATCCCTTTTTTCCCCCAGTAAGAGCAGTGATACCTCCCCACGAAACGCACCACTGTATCATTCACTGTACTCACTGATATCGACGGTGGTGTTGGCTAGGAGGTCCTCTTCCTCGCGCGGGTCCCACTCCATCTCTGCTGTTCCCGCCGTGGTTGCTGCTGCTGCTGTTGCCGCTGCTGCTCCGGATATTGCAAACTCCCGCTGCTTTCCACTGCTGCTGCCTCTGCTGCTCGGTGCAACAATTTCACCCTATCATTGGGGCAGACGGCGGCAGCGCCTGGAACGCATATGAAGGGCTATATCAAACACGATGCTCTGTCTTTCGGGATTCTCTTCTTATATATCTCTTTCAATTTTTATTTATTCTTTTTTTTTTTTTTTTATTAAGAGGAAGGAATGTTGAGTGTGGAAAATCATACTCTATCATAATCATATTTACTTATTACATATCTATGCTTTGCATGTGTATTCATATTTTCATTCACACAGACACTTAGTTATCTTTACCACATGTGAGTAAATAGAATTTAAGAATGCTTAGATCCATTATCATACAAAAACAAGCAAATACTGACAGGCACGCGCGCATAGACGCCAAAATATCCCTTTTCCCGGCACACACACACACACACACACTCACACACACACACGCACACACACACACACACACACACACACACACTCTTAAATCAACCATGCACCCGGCCGGAACCAAACGCGAGGGCCCATTCGAATAACCCATGCAATACGTCGCAATGGGTCGAACACATGGCACCATTGATTGGACCTCCGGAAACCTCCTTTTAGTTCTAATCAGCGAATGGCTCGGGCTCTCGGCGACAACAAAAGCCGCGGAGCAAGACGAGAGAGGGAGAGGGAGATAGAGAGAGATAGAGGGAGAGAGGGATAAAGGGAGGGAAGGAGGGAAGGGAGGGAGGAAGGGAGGGGGAAAGGGTGAGGGAGAGGGAGAAAGAGAGGAAGAGGGAGGGAGGGAGGGAGGGGGTAGAGGAGGGAGGGGGTGAAGGAGGGAGGGAGGGAGGAATGGAGGGCAAAGAGAGAGAGAGAGAGAGAGAGAGAGAGAGAGAGAGAGAGAGAGGGGAGAGAGAAGAGAGAGAGAGAGAGAGA
>NC_051390.1:9644820-9656584 GCF_015228065.2 Penaeus monodon | reverse complement strand
ATCATTTATATCACGCAGAGTGTACTTGCCACACTCCTCGAGTCTCCTCCGACAATAAATGCTGGATGAATTCTCCCAGCCTGCCTGTTTGTTCGTGAAGTTCCATCGAACACAGTTATTCTCATTCCAGGTTGTTTAAACGACAAACAGACACAGGGACACAGACACACACACAACATACACATGCTCACACACACAATTACTTAAATATGCCTTTGCTAATGTACCTACGACATTATAATTTCCCCCAAAATACTTTTTTCCAATAAAGTCACACCAGTAACGAAATGACCTGAAAAGATGGTAGGTTAACATTAGTTTAAAAATATGCAATACTTTTATTCCGTTCATATTACGAATATCCTGGATTTGTAGAGATTCATGAGCCTATCTTTATTTTACCTACGCTGAAAGTCTTAAATATATCTATGTTTGTGACTATTTGTCTGTCTGCCAGCCTGTCCGAACATCTGATCTTTTGTATTTCTTCCTTCACATCTGACTTATTATATTTTTTTAAATTCACATCTGACCTGTTGTATTTTTTCATTCAAATCTAACCTAATTTTTTCATTCACATCTGACCTGTTGTATTTCTTCATTCACATCTGACCTGCTGTATTTTTTAATTCAGTCTCTCTGTTCCAATCTGTCACTATGGCAACGCCCGTAATCCCAACCATATACGAAACAATTTGTCTCTTTTTCCAATACTGCGATAAGGGTCAATCTACAGTGCTTCTACGAGTCTGTCCGTAGGCCTACATCCCGATTTCGTACACACACGCATTTAAAAAAATAGAGACAGTTTACTTATTATTTACACTTGCATGTCCACCTGCACACGTATTTACACTTATTCACGCTTATATATGTACACACACACACACACACACACACACACACACATACATATATATATATATATATATATATATATATATATATATATATATATATATATATATATATATATATATATATATATATATATATATATATATGTCTGTATGTATACATGTATGTATACATACTTACATATATGTGTGTGTGTGTGTGTGTGTGTGTGTGTGTGTGTGTGTGTGTGTGTGTGTGTGTGTGTGTGTGTGTGTGTGTGTGTGTGTGTGTGTGTGTGTGTGTGTGTGCGTGCGTGCGTGCGTGCGTGCGTGCGTGCGTGCGTGCGTGCGCGCGTGCGTGTGTGTATGTGTTTTAGGTGTGCGTGTGTGTGCTATGTGTGAATGTATGTTATGCGAGTTTGGATGTGCGTGTCGAAAATCATATATGAAAACTCCAATCCAGTGCGTCATCAAGTACCAATACTATTTACAAAACACATTGGCTGACCCTCTCGCCGCGCCCCATCCCATGAAATTAATCGAGCGAATATATCCATAAATCATTTTATTATCTCATAAAACCAAGCTACAAACACCGACAGGAAAATGATACACGAAATGCAACACGTGTATTCCAAGACGAAAATCAACCCTGTTCCATCACATTTACCGCAAAAGAAACGAAAACAACCATAACAAATATATATTTTTTTAAAGTATACAAAACTACATTACCAAAATTCCAACCATTTTTTCCCTCCCTTTTTCTCCGACATATTGCTGATGAGGCTGAATTATAATATGGATGGAGGCGGCCATTTTACCTTCTTCCCTTAAACAAGTGGCACATTCATTACGTGCTTTATATTGCAGATTAAGCAGTGGCAGATGGGACCTTGCAGGCGGGTGGGGGATGGGGGATGGGGGATGGGGGGAGGAGGCACGAAGAAGAAATGGGGGGAGAAAAGGAGAGAAGAGAGTAAAAAAAGAGAGAAAGAAAATGAAAAGCTGAGACGGATATTACGTATAAAAAATGAAGGAAGAGAGGAAGGGAAATTAAAAGAAAAAAGGGGGAGGGAGAAAAGAAAAGAAGAGAAAAAAGAGATGAAGGAAACGAAAAACAAAGACGTACATTAGGAATAATAAATAAAAAGAGAGAAAGGGAAGACACATGGACAATGGTAAAACGAAAGAAAATGAAAGAAACTTCGGGCGGAAGAAGGAGCGAAAAAAAACAGGAATGAAAGAGGAAAAAGGAGATGCGATGAAAGCAGAATTAGATAAAATGGGATAAACCACGGAAGCAGACTGACAAGAATGAAGAATTACGACTGACAGATTGAGCAAGTAATCGCATATCGGCTAAGAATAAAGATTGTGAGAGTGGTAAAGAATAAAGACAGGCAGACTGGTAAATAATAAAGATAGGGAGATTGGTGAAGAATAGAGATGCAGATTGGTAAAGAATAAAGAAAAGCAGATTGGTAAATAATAAAGATAGGCAGATTGATTAAGAATAGAGAGGCAGATTGATTAAGAATAGAGAGGCAGACTGAAAAAGAATAGAGAGGCATATTGGTGAAGAATAAAGAAACAGCGATTGGCGAAGAATAAAGGGAAAAAGATTGGTAAAGAATAAAGAGAGGGAGATGGGTTCAGATTAAAGATTAGCAGATTGGCGGAGAGTAAGTAGGCCAGATTGGTGATAAAAGAGATGGAATGTGAATAAGAAGAGGGGAGAGCAGAGAATAGGTGTAGATGAAGTTTATAAAAGATCGTGATTGTGATTATCATAATTATGATTATGATAAAACATATGATGATACATATGATAGTGATACTATTACTACTACTATTACTATTAATAATAATAATAATAATATTAATCACACATTTATCAGTATTATTATCATTATAATCATTATCGTCATAATTGTTGATGATAATGATAATGATAATCATAATCATAATCATAATGATACTGAAGATGATGATAACAACGATACTAATAACAATAAATAATAACAAAAATACTAATCAATAAAAAAATAACAATAATAATAACAATAATGATATTATTAATAATAATAATAATAATTGTAATTACTACTACTACTACTGATAATAATAACAATAATATTTATCATACTTTTTATCAGTATCATTATCATTATAATCATTATTCTTTTTCATTATTATTATCATTATTCTTATCATTAAAATGTTGACGATAATGATAATGATAATGATAATCATAATCATATTGATGACGATGAAGATGATAACAATAATAATAATAATGAATAATAATAAAAATACTAATTAATAATAATAATAATAATAATAATAATAATAATAATGATAATAATAATAATAATAATAATAATAATACAATTTTATTAAAAATAAAAATGAAAAATTTACATTATATTATTTAATTTTATAATAATAAAATTATTAATAAAACTTTTTTCCCGAAATTTATTTATCTTTTTTAATCATTATCGCCATAATTTTTTTGTTGATGTAATTGATATGATAAATTTATTTTATAATTTTAATAATATTTTGAATATAATAAAAATTTTTTAAAAATTTAAAATAATAATAAAAAAAATTTAATAATAAATTTTTACAAAAAAATTATATAAAATTAATTTAATTAAATTAATTTTAAATTTAACAAAATTTTAAAAATTACTTATTATTATACCTTTGTTTTAAAAATTTTTTTGTTCTTTTTTTTTTTCCCCCCCCGTTTTCCTTTCTTTTCTTAATTTCTTTTTCTTTTTTTTCTTATTTTTTTATTTTAAAATTTTTTTCCAAAATTTTTTTCCTTTGCATTCATTTTCCGGGAAAATTTTCCCTTTTATGTTTCCCTCTTTTCTTTTAAAATTTTTTTTTTTTTAATTTAAAAATTTTTCTAATTTCCCCAAATTAAAAAATTAAAAAACCAATTTAAAAATTTCTTCCTTCCTTTCAAGCTTTTTTTTTTTTCCCCCCTTCCCCCCCTTTTTTAAAACTATCTATATTGTTTATGTTTTAAAAATTCCAAAACCCCCTTAATCTAATCTTCTTCTTACTCCCCCCTTTCCTCTAACCCCTTTTCCTCACTCCCCCCAATAATTTTAAAATTTCCTACCCCTACCCTAAAACTTTGGGTTAAATTTTTTCCTATTTTTTCCAACAATCCTCCTTTTTCATTTTTTTACCTCCCCTTCAAAAAAGCTCTTTTGTTTTCTGGTTTCTTTCCTTTCGATTTCCTTTTTCAACCTTTTCCTCTTATTTTTTTTTTTTTTTCCCAATCCTTTTCTTTTTTTCCCCCCCCCCCTCCTCAACCCCCCCCCACGCCCCACTTCGCGGTATCCGGCCGCGGGGGGCGGGGGTGGGGTTTGGGTGCGGTGTCGTCTTTTTTCCTCTACCCTCCCCCCCTCTCCTCCTCATCCCCCAATCTCCCCCTCCCCCTCCTCTCCTCCCCCTCCTCCCCCCCCTTTTTTTACCCTCTCTCCTCTCTTTTCTCCTCCCCGCCCTCCCCCCCTCCTGCTGTCCCCCCTTTCTTTTCTCTCCTCTCCTTCCCCTTCTCCTTTTTCCCTTCCCCCTTTCCCCCTTCTTCCCTCTCCTCTTTTTCCCTCCCCCTCCCTCCCCCCTCCCCCCCCTCCCCCTCTCTCCCCTTCTCCTCTCTCTTCTCCTCCTCTCTCTCTCCCCTCCCTCTCTCTCTCCCCCCCCTTCCTTTCCTCTTTTTCTGCCTCTCCTTCCCTTTCCCCCTTTTTCCCTCCCTCCCTCCCTTTCCTCCTCTCTCCCCTTTCCCCTCTCCCCTCCCCTCCCTCTCCCTTTTCCCTTCTCCTCTTTTTTCTCCTTCTAAATTTTCCCCAAACTCCAATTTCTTTTTCCCTCCCTTCCCTTTAACTCCCCCTTTTCTTGGGTTCCCTTTTCTAAAATATTTCTTTCTCCCCCCCCCCTCCTCAACCCCCCCCCGCCCCCCTTCCATCAAAAAAACCCCCCGGCTAAAACCCCCCCTTTTGGGGTAAAACCATCTTTTTCTCTCTCTCCAATTTTCTCCCTCTTTTTTTTTCTCTCTTTTCTCTTTTCCCCCTCCTTCTCCCCTTTTCCCCTCTCTCTTTTTTCCCCTCCTTTCCTTCCCTCTCTCCTCATCTCCCCCCCCTTTTCCTCCCCTCCTCTCCCCTCTCTTAATCCCTCTCCCTCCACCCCTTCCCCCCCTTCCCTCTCCTCTCTCCCCCTCCCCCTCCCCCTCTCTCCCCTCCCCTCTCCCCTCCCCTCCCCCCTCTCCCCCTTTCTTTTTTTATTTTCCCCCTTTTCCCCTCACCCCCCCCTCTCTCTTTCCCCCCCCCTCTCTCCCCCTTTTCCCCTCTCTCCTCCTCTCTCTCTCCCCCCCCCCCTCTCTCCCCCTCCCCCTCTCCTTCCCCTCTCACTTTTCCCCCCCCTCTCTTCCCCCCCCCCCCCCCCCTCTCCTTCCCCTCTCTCCCCCTCCCCCCCCCTCTCTCCCTCCCTACCCCCCCCCTCTCTCTCCCTCTTTCTCTCTTCTCCCCTTCTCTCTTTCCCTTCCCCTCTCTCCCTTTCCCCTTCCCTCTCTCCTCTCTCCTCTCTTCCTCCCTCTCTTCTCCCTCTCTCCTCTCTTCTCTCTCACTCCCCCCTCTTTTCTCTCTCTCTCTCTCCCCTCCCCCCACCCCCCTCTCTCTCTCTCCCCATCCCCTTCTCATTTCCCTCCTCTCTCCCCCTTTTCCCCTTTCCTCCCTCTCTCTCCCTTTCCCCTCTCTCCCCCCCTCCCCTCGCTCTCTCTCTCTCTCTCCTCCTTCTTCTCTCCCCCTCTCACGCCCTCTTTTCTCTCTCTCTCTCCCCTCACTCCTCTCTCCCCTCCCCTCTCCCCCTTTCCCCCCTTTCCCCCTCACCCCCCTTTTCTCTCTCCCCCCTCTCTCCCCCCTCCCCCTTCTCTCTCTTCCCCCCCCTCCCTCCCTCTCTCTCCCCCCCTCTTTTCTCTCCCCTTCCTCCCCCTCTTTTCTCTTTTCCTCCTCCCTCTCCCTCTCTCTCCCCCTCCCTTTTCCCCCCCCTTTTCCCTCCCTCCCCCCTCTCTCTCCCCCCCTCCCCTCTCTCTCCTTCCCTCCCTCCCTTTTCTCCCCTTTCCCTTTCCCCCCCCTCCCTCTCCACCTTCCTCTCCCTCTCCCTTTCTGTCGCTCTCTCTCCCTTCTCTCTTTCTTCGCCCTTCCTCTCCCCTCCCTTTTCTTCCTCTCATCTCTCTCCCCCTTCTCCTCTTTTCCCCTCCCCTTTTCCTCCCCCTCCCTTCCCCCCTCTCTTTTTCTCTTTCACTCTCTCTCCCCTCTCTCTCCCCCCCCCCCCTCTCTCTTCCCTCCCCTCCCCCTCTCTCTCCCTCTCTCCTTTTCCTCTTTCTCTCTCTTTCTCTCCCCCCGTCTCTCCTCTCCCCCTCTCTCTCTTCCCTCCCCCCCCTTAACCCCCCTCCCCTTCCCCCCCTTTTCCTCCCTCTATCTTTTCTCTCTCTCTTTTCTCTCCTTCCCCTCTTCCCCCCCCTTTCCCCCCTCTCTCTCCCCTCCCTCCCTCCCTCCCTTTTTTCCTCTCTCCTCTCCCCCCTCCCCTTCCCCCCCTTTTCTCCCCCCCCCCTCTTCCTCTCTCTCTCCCCCTTTTCCTCTCTCCTCTCTCTCGGCCTCCCTCTCCTCTCTCTCCCCTCCCCGTCCTCCCCTTCCTTCTCTCCCTCCCCCCCTCTTTTCCCCCTTTTCCCTCTCTCTCTCCCCTCCTTCTCTCTCACTTCCCTCTCCTCTCTCCCCTCCATCCCTCGCCCCCCTCCCTCTCACTCTCCCCTTTTCCCTCCTCCCTCTCCCCCCTTTTCCCCTTTTCCCTCTCCCCTCCCCCCCCTCTCTCTCTCTCTCTCTCTTCCTCTCTGGGCCTTCTCCTCCCCTTTCCCCCCTCTCTCTCTCTCCCCCCTTCCCCCCCTCATCCCCTCTCCCCTCCCTCCCCCCCTTCTTCCTCTCTCCCTCCTCCTTCCGCTCTCCCTCCTCTCCTCCTCTCCCCTCTCTCTCTCTCTCCCCCCCCCCAAAACCTTTTGTTCCCTCTCCTCCTCTCTCTCTCTCACTCCCTCTCCCCTCTCTCTCTCTCTCCCCAACTCCCCTCTCTCTCCTCTCTCTTCTTCCCTCCCTCCCCCTCTCTCTCTCCCTCCCTCCCCCTCTCCCTCTCCTTCCTTCCCTCCCTCCTCTCTCCTTCCCTCCCTCCCCCCCCTCTCTCCCTCCTTCCCCTCTCTCTCTAAACCTTCCTCTCCTCCCTCCCTCCCCCCTCTCCTCCCTTTTCCCTTCTCCCCCTCCTCCCTCCCCCTCTTCTCTCTTTTCCCCCCCTCCCCTCTCTTCTCTCCCCCCCGGGTTCTCCCTCTTCCCTCCTCTCCCCTCCCTCCCTGTCCTCTCCCCCCCTCTCTCTTTCTTTCTCTCCCTCTCCCCTTCCCCTTCCCCCTTCCCTCCCTCCCCTCTCCCCTCCCCCCCACCCCCCCCCTCCCCTCCCCCTTCCCCTTCCTTCCCCCCTCCCCCCCCCTCTTCCCCCCTTCCTCTCCCTCCCCCTTTCGGGCGCTCCCCTCTCTCTCTCCCCCTCTCTTCTCTCTCTCTCTCTTTTCTCCCTCTCTCCTCTCTCCCCTTCTCTCCTCTCCCCTCCCCCCCTCTCTTTTTTCCTTTTCCCACCCTCCCCTCTCCTCCCCCCACTCCCCCCCCCCCCCCCCCCCCCTTTTCCCCCCCCTTTCCTTTTTTCCCTCCCTCTCCCTCCCCTCCCTCCTCTCCCCTCTCTCTCTTTTCCTCTCTCAAATCTCTCTCTCTCTCCTCCCTTTCTTCCTCTCTCTCTTCTCTCCCCTCTCCCTCCCTCCCCTCTCTCTCTCTCCCTCCTCCCTCTTCTCTCTCTTTTCCCCCTCTCCCCCTCCTTCCCCCCCCCTTTTCCCTCCCTTTTCCCCCCCTCTCTCTCATCCCTCCCCCCCCCCCCCTTCTTCTCTCCCTCTCTCCTCTCCTCTCCCCTTTTTCTCTCTCTCTCTCCTCCCTTCCTCCCCTTCCTTCCCTCTCCCCCCTTTTCTCCCTTCCCCTTTTCCTCCCCCTTCTCCCCTTCCCTTTTTTCCCTTTCTCCCCCTCTCTCTCTCTCTCCCCCTTTTCCCTCCTCTCCTCTCCCTCCCTCCCTCCCTCCTCTTCTCTCTCCCTCCCTCCCCTCCCCCCTTCCCTCCTCTCTCCACCCCCCCCCCTCGCCCCAAAACCCCTTTCCCCTCTCTCCCCTCCTTCCCCCCCCCTTTTTTCCTTTTCTCTCCCCTCCCTCCCCCCTTTTCCCTTCTTTTCTCTAAAACTCTCTCCCCTCTCTCCTCTCTCTCTCTCCTCTCTCTCCTCTTTTTCTCTCCCTCTCCCCCCTTCTCTCTCTCTCTCTATCCTTCCCCCCTCCCTCTCCTCTCTCTCTCCCTCCCCCCTCTCCTCTCTCCCCCTCCCCCCTCCCTCTCCTCTCTCTTCCCTCCCCCCTCCCTTTTTCTCTCTCTCTCCCCTCTCTCCCCTTCCCTCCTCTCTCTCTCTCCCCCCCTTTCCCCCCTCATCTCTCCTCTCTCCCCCCCTCTCCCTCCCCCCTTTTTCTCCTCCCCTCCCCCTTTTTCCCTCCCTCCTCTCTCTCTCCCCCTCCCTTCCCCTCCCCCTCTCTCTCCCTCCCCTCTCCCTCTCTTTTCTCGTCCCTCTCCCCCTCTCTCCTCTCCTCTCTCCCTCCCTCTCTCCCCCCCCCCTTTCAAAAAAAAACCCAGAAATTTCTCTCCCTCCCCTCCCCCCTCTTTTTCTCCTCCACCTCCCCCTCCCTCTCTCCTTTCCCCCCATTTCCCCCCCTCCTCTCCCCCCCTCCCCCTCTTTTCTCCCTTCTCTCTCCCTCTCCTCCTTCCTCTCCTCCCTCTCCCCTTCCTCCTCCCCCCTCCCTTCCTTCCCCCCCCCTCCCTCTCCCCTCTCTTCCCTCCCCCCTTTTCTTCCTCTCTCTCCCCCCCCCTTCTCCCCTCCCCCCCCTCTCTTCTCTCCCTCCCCCCTCCCCTTCTCCTTCTCTCCCTCCTCCCTCCTCCCTCCCTTCCCTCTCCTCTCGCCCCCTCCCCTCCCTCCCTCTCCTTTTCTCTCTCCCTCCCCCCCTCCCCCCCTCCCTCTCTCCCCTCCCTCCCTCCCCCCTTTTCTTTCCCCGGGTCTCTCTCTCTCCCCTCTCCTCTCTTCTTTTCGCTCCTTCTCCTTCTCTCTCTCTCCCCTTTTCTCTCTCTCTCTCTCTCTCTTTCTCTTTCACTCCCTCTCTCTCCCCCACCCCCCCCTCTCTCTCCCCCCCTCCCCCTCTCTCCCCCCAACTCCCTTTCTTCTCTCTCTCTCTCCCTCCCCCCTCTCTCTCTCTTTTCCCTCCCCCTCCCTCCCCCCTTCCTCACCCCTCTCTCTCCCCCCCTCGCTCTCCCCTCCCTCTCCCCCCTTCCCCCCCTCTCCTTTTCCCTCGCTCCCCCCTCCCCCTTCTCTCTCTCTCCCCTTTTCTCCCCTCTCTCCCCCTTCCCCCCTCTCTCTCTGCTCTCTTCCTCTCTCTTCTCTCTTTTTCCTTTTCGTCCCCCCTCTCTCTCTCCCCTCCCCATCTCTATCTCTCTCCTCCCTCCTCCCTCTCTCCCCTCTCCTTCTCCTCTCTCCCTCCCCCTCCCTTCCCTCTCTCTCTCCCCCTCCCCTCCCCCCCCCTTCCCTCCCCCCCCTTCCCTTTTCCCCTCCCTCCCCCCCTCTCTTCTCTCTCCCTCCATCTCTTTCTTCTCTCTCTCTTCTCTCTCCCCCCCTTTTCTCTCTCTCCCCCTCTCCCCCCCGTCCCGCCCTTTTCTCCTCTCTCCTCTCTCCCTCTCTCCCCTCCTCTCTCCTCTCTCCCCCTCCCCTCTCTCGCACAAAAACTACAAAACTTTGCCGCAAGAGTGGCAATAGGCAACGTAAATAAACATGACCACATAATCCCCCACACTTAAAAAAAATGAAATGGCTAAAGTTCAACAAAAATGTCAATTTGATACATGTATACTCATCCATAAATTCATAAAGGGCGACTATCCTCATTGGTTATGCTCTTACAAACAATTGGTAACAAAACAGGCATCCAAACCAGACAGATTAACTCTCTACACGTAAAAAGATCATACACGGAAACAGGTCAAGGCAAATGCAAATCCGAGGACCCGAGATCTGGAACAACATACCACAAAATATTAGAAACACCTCCAACCTGCTTACTCTCAAAAATAAATTAAAGGAACATCTTTTAAATTGTCAATGACATCAGGCTTTTAAATACAATGCAAAGCCATGTAACATTATTTCTAATGATGTGAACATCTTATTCTATTTTATTTTATTTTATATCTCTCCTACCATTGTATTTACTATTGTTTCTACTTATTCTGTATTACTGTACGATGTCACTATCTATGTAAGAAGAACCATTGTAATTAATGGAATAAAGTGTTTTGACTTTGACTTTGACTCTCTCTCTCTCTTTCTCTCTCCCTCTACCTCTCTTTCTCTCCTTCCCTCCCTCTACCTCTCTTTCTCTCCTTCCCTCCCTCTCTCTCTCTCTCTCTCTCTCTCTCTCTCTCTCTCATTTCGTCTCTCTCTCTCTCTCTCTCTCTCTCTCTCTCCTCTCTCTCTCTCTCTCTCTCTCTCCTTTCCCTCTCCCTCTCCCTCCCTTTATCTCTCTCTCTCTCCCTCAACCTCTCCCTCCCTCTACCTCTCCCTCCCTCCCTCTACCTCTCCCTCCCTCCCTCCTCTTCGTCTCCCTCCCTCATTCCACACACCACACCACACACACACACACCCCACACACCACACACACACCACACCACACACACACACACACACACACCACACACCACCACACACACACACACACACACACACACACACACACACACAAAAACACACACACAAACACACACACACACACACACAGAGCCAATGCCTTTAGTAACTGACACAGTCGGAGCTATGAAAAAGGCACAATTTTATATCTAAATGCATAAAACAAACTTACTGATCGAACAAACAAAAGCTTAATAATCCCGACCTCTTTGACTCGATTACCATGCACAGCACGGCAAATCATTCATCTCGCACGCATGCACGACATATGCACGCCCCGGACTTCAAAGTTTGCGTGCGTATGCAGTCTAATATCATAACTTGCGTCCGGAATCTGAATGGATTAAAAAAAAAAAAGGCTTTTGTGACATCAAACTTTTCTAATTCAAACTTCAGGGCAAAATGAACCGAAACTTTAAATATTTCTCCTTTGATCTTGTCTCGTCATTTTCGTGGCGATTTCAGCGAAAACCGGAAATGGAAAATGTTAAATAGCTTTTTCTTATTCTTTCTATGACATCACATAGCGGAAGTTCACATTTTTTCCTTGTGTTTTCCAGCAAAGACAACTTAACCCCAAATAAAAATGTAAAATAAAATAAACAATATTTTAATTTACACTTGATACACTCGACACTCTCTCTACCTCCCTCTCCCCCTCTCCCGATCGCTCTCGTCTTCTCGTCATTCCTCACAACTGAACATCTCTCCCTACCTCTTCCTCTCCCTCTCTCTCTCTCTATACTCCTCCGAGTCCTCCCATTTCCTCCTTCCCTGCCTCTCTCTTCCCAACACTTCCCTTGTCATCTCTACCTTCCTCATTCTCTCTCTCTCGATCCTCTCGACCTCTCTCTCTCCTCTCCTCTCTCCCCTCTCTCCTCTCCTCTCTCTCTCTCTCTCTGTCTCTCCCTTCCTCTCTCTCTCTCTCTCCCTATTCTCCCTCTCTCTCTCCCTATTCTCCCTCTCTATCTCCCTATTCTCCCTCTTTCTCTCCCTTCCTCTCCCTCTCTCTCTCCCTTCCTCTCCCTCTCTCTCTCCCTTCCTCTCCCTCTCTCTATCTCCCTCCCC
>NC_051390.1:9632320-9637320 GCF_015228065.2 Penaeus monodon | reverse complement strand
CACATAAAAATCATAGAGAAAAATACAAACGAAAAGATCGGATGAAAATAGGCCTACAAAAAATGGTGCACAAATGAGAGTAGAAATGGCTCACATGAGATTGAATAATTGTAAGATATGCAATTAACATTTCGATATTACTTACGTAGTTCTGGCCCACTTGTAATATCCAAACGCTAATTACATATTTCGCACTGTGCAACATTTTATCTTCATATTTTACTCTCTTGCACCTGCTTAAAAGTATCACGAACGTCTATGGTCCTTCCCTTTCTTTTTCTTTCTTTCTCTTTCTCCTATGGATGCCTGCCTTTGCCTGTCTGGCTGTCTGTCTGTCTGGCTGTCTGTCTGTCTGTCTGTCTATCTGCCCGCCTGTCTGTCTGTCTGTCTGTCTGTCTGTCTGTCTGTCTGTCTGTCTGTCTGTCTGTCTGTCTGTCTGTCTGTCTGTCTGTCTGTCTGTCCGTTTGTCGGTCCGTCTCTCTCTCAGAAATACGCTCCCGGAAAATGGAGCCAATAAACCTATTTCACTTATTGTTATTTTTTCTACCTTTCCCTCCTTCCTCCCCTCAATTTCCTTATATCTCCCTACTCCTCTCCTGCCTCCGCTTTCCTTCTTCCCTCTCCCTTCTCCTTCTTCATCTCACCACCATCCCCCCCTTCTCCCGGTCTTCCTCTCCACTCTGCCATAACCTTAAACACCCATCTCTCATTAACTCTCGCGGCCCCAACTCTCCCTCACAATTCCGACTCATGCAATGCAAAATTATGTAAAATGATGTACAGTGATGAACAGCAACGCATAACTCGCGCCATTATGCTGAACAACACGCGAGAGAATTTCCCATCTGGAACTACGCTACGATGAATATACCGTTACAGTGAAACAAGACAAAAGCGCCTTTGTGCGAGAGACCCGTTTCGTATTAGTCTTTTAGCAACATAAATGTATGACGTCATCAATAACCAATGCCATATTTGAATCCCGAAAAAAAAAAAACAGATAAACCGTTATTTTTCTCGAATACCGATACGGGGGTGCTTTAACCTTTTCTCTTTCCACTATCTAACCTTTTACTAACGCATAAACTCACCAAGTACTAAAAGACCCCCCCCCCCCCTATCTGCTTCGCAAAAAACGGGTTCGGGCTATCAAACCTATCTGACACTCTTCTCCGCGTTCTCTCTTCATGGCCACCTTGTTTCGTACGCATGCTCCGCTACAAAGAGACCCCCCCCCCAGGTATCGCTCTCGCATAAAAAGGGTTTCGTAATTCTAAACCGTAAGTGGCTGACACTCCTTGCATGTCGTTCTTCTTTACATGGCCACCTTCAGTAATTTCGGTTGCAGGTTCGCTAAAATGTAGCGCATTCGTACGCGCGTACACAAAAACAAGCGCACCCTAAACCCATCGTTCTCTTTAGATTTATCAGGAATTAGCTATGTTCTCCTGTTGTGAATAGCTTTGCTTGCACACACCTCTCTTCTCTCTCTCCTCTCTCTCTCACTTGTTATCTTTCTTTCAATATCCATTCCTTAAACTATGTCTCTTTATCTACCCCTTTTCCTCATCCTCGTTCTGCCTATCTTTCCCAATTCATTTTTCACTTCCTCTCACACTCTCATTCGTTCCTCTCTTTCCATAATTTCCTTCTCTTTCCCTTTCTATCCTCCTATTTTTCCCTCTCCTCCATTCCTTATTCGTCCTCATTTTCTCTCCTTTCCCTTTCTTTTCTACATCATCTTCGTCATATCCCACTTTCTTTCCCCACCCGTTGCCTCTCTCCACTCCCCTTTGTCATCCCCTCCCCCTTTCTTGTCACTTCTCCCCCACTTGCCTACCTTTCCTGTCAATTGCTCTTCCTTCCCTCCCCTCCTCCTTCGTTTCCTTACCTTCTCCCGTTTTCTCTTCCTTCCCCACCTACTTCCTTGTCCTATCTTCTCTCCCTTTTCCCTTCCTTATCCTCCTCTCTTTCTTTGCCATACCTTTCCCCTCTTTCTCTACCCTCTCCCTTCCCTCTCCTCTGCCTCTTCTTTGTCCTACCTTTACCATCTTTCTCTCCCCTTTCCCCCCCTCTCCTCCTCCCCTTCCCTGATTTGCCCTACTTTTCCCCAATCCCTTCCCTCTCTTCCTCCCCATCTTTATCCTCCCTTTCCCCATATCTCTATCCCCTCTACTCTCCCTATCCCCCTCCCCTGCTTTACCCTACCTGTCCCTCTCCCTTCCCCTCCTCCTCCCCTTCTTCATCCTACCTTTCCCCTCCTTCTTTCCCCTCTTCGCAGGTGTCTCCCAGACCATGGAGTCCTCAGGTGACACGTTTTTCCCATTAGAACAACGAGTCCCCGAGTGGTAGACAAACATGCTCACCTCCGCTACAAGGGTATTGGAGTGTTACACAATAAAGGGGAAAAGGAGACGGAGAAATTAGGGGATTCTAATGGTTAATGTTAGGGTGACCTGCATTGATTTTTTATGGGGTGGGGGGGGGGTAGAGGAGGGCAATGCGTTTTATGGTTTCATTTAGGTACAAGTGTATGTATATGCATGTGTGTACACACACACACACACACACACACACACACACACACACACACCACACACACACACACACACACACACACACACACACACACACACACACACACACACATATATATATATATATTATATATATATATATATATATATATATATATATATATATATATATATATATATACACACGAACATATATTAGCATAGAATGATCACCACGTACAGATAGTAAGTATACAGCATCCCGTCTGTCGTTTCATCTTCCCCATTTATTTGCGTCATCGTTTCCCCATTCCTCCCAAATCTCTCTCTCGCTCTTCTCATTGCTGTTCCGATCCTCCTCCTCCTCCTCCACAACCACAACCACCACCTCCACCTCCTCCTCCACCACCTCCACCTCCTCCTCCTCCTCCACCTCCACCTCCACCTCCTCTTCCTCCTCCTCCTCTACCTCTTCCTCCTCCTCCTCTACCTCTTCCTCCTCCTCTACCTCTTCCTCCTCCTCTACCTCTTCCTCCTCCTCTACCTCTTCCTCCTCCTCCACCTCCTCTCTTCCCTACCCTCCTCCTCCTTACCCGCCCCATTTCTCACCTCCCCTCTTGTCCCCCCTCCCCCTCTCCTCATAATCCCCCCTCCCCTTCTCGTTTCCCGTCCCTATGCTCTCCACTCTCTCCCTCCTTCCTCTTTCCCCTCTCGCCCCCCACCCTCTCTCTCTCCCTCCTCCTCCTTCCTCTTTCCCCCCCCCCATCCTCCCTCCTCAATACTATCCACCTTCCCTCATGCCCCTCTCCTCTTTGCCCTCCCGCCCCCCACCCTCCCCCTCCTCCTTCCTCTACCCTCCTTTCCCTCCCATCTCCCCCTCCTTCTTCCTTTATTACCCCCTCCCCTATCTTTAATCCCCCCTCCCCTTCCATCCTCCCTTCCCTCCCACACCTCCCCCTCCTTCCTCCTTCCCCTATCCTCAACCCCCCCTCCCTCTCCATCTTCCTTCCCCTCCCCCCTCCATCCTCCCTTCCCTCCCACACCTCCCCTTCCCCTATCTTCAACCCCCCCACCCTCTCCATCTTCCTTCCCCTCCCCCCTCCACCCTCCCACACCTTCCCCCTCCTTCCTCCTTCCCCTATCTTCAACCCCTCCTCCCTCTCCATCTTCCTTCCCCTCCCCCCTCCATCCTCCCTTCCCTCCCACACCTCCCCTTCCCCTATCTTCAACCCCCCCACCCTCTCCATCTTCCTTCCCCTCCCCCCTCCTTCCTCCCTTCCCTCCCCTTCCCTTATCTTCAACCCCCCCTCCCTCTCCATCTTCCTTCCCCTCCCCCTCCTTCCTCCCTTCCCTCCCCCTCCTTCCCCCTCCCCCTCCCCCCTCCCCTTCCACCCGCGGGCCGTCCATCTCGTCCGCTACATTGCCTCGCGGCCCAACTTGCGGCGCCGCAGGAAACACATTCCCCCAGACTTTCTTCCTTTTTTTTTTTTAAACGTCGCATAACTCCGTGTCTTCGAAGTCCGTGTTTTTATTTTTCTTACTTATTTGTTTGCTGCTTATTTGGTCTTTTTCTTACTATGATGTTTATTTAGTCTTTTACTTTTACTTTTGCTATTTATTGTTTTTTTTATTATGCTGTTTATTGTCTATTTCTTATTATGTTGTTTATTACCTATTTCTTATGTTGCTTATTTAGTTTTTTTTCCCTTTTTTTTATTGTTATTTCTTATTATGCAGTTTATTTAGTTTCTTCTTATTACGCTGTTTATTTAGTCTTCTCCTAATTTTCCTATTTATTTAGTATTTTTCTTATCTTACTATCTATTTAGTCTTTTCTTAGTTCTCTTGTTAATTTTCTCTTTTACTTATTTTACAGTTTATTTGATCTGTTTCTTATTTTTCTTTATCTGTCTGTCTGTGTCTGTCTGTGTCTGTCTGTGTCTGTCTGTGTCTGTCTGTGTCTGTCTGTGTTTGTCTGTGTCTGTCTGTGTCTGTCTGTGTCTGTCTGTGTTTGTCTGTGTCTGTCTGTGTCTGTCTGTGTCTGTCTGTGTCTGTCTGTGTTTGTCTGCTATCAAATCAAAAGACAATTTAAGTTGTGAGGGAAAGATGGCATCTCCTCTTATTATGTAAAGTAGTTATATACTCTTTTAAATTTATAAGTCAACTGTCTCTTTATTTCCCTCCTCTTTCTATTTTTCTTCCTATTTCTTGCTCAGTTTCCATGATTTCTTTTCGTTTTTTACTTTATTCCTGATGTGCCTCCTCCACCTTATTCGCATTCTATGATAAAATATACTGGAATATCATGAAATGAAATAATGAGAAAAATAGACTAATAAACAAGTATATATACACAAAAAAGAAAGAGAGAGAAACAAGAAAAGACATACATACATACATACATAGATGCATACATACATACATACACGCACACACACACATACATACACACATACATATACATACACACACACACACACACAC
>NC_051390.1:9617320-9627320 GCF_015228065.2 Penaeus monodon | reverse complement strand
GCAACTTAGTAACGCCATTCGCTAGGGCAGTGGGGAGCGTGATCAATATCGCTCTTGTAAGATTCATTCACTCTATTTTTCTGTCCTTTTCTGTCTATCTGCTTGTCTGTCTCACTGTCCGTCTCTTTCCCCTTTTGCTCTCTTACTCTCTCATTCTCTCTCTTTCCACGTCTTCCAATCTCATACTTACTTCCTATCTCCCTACTTCGTTTCCTACGCCGTCATCCTCCTACTTCCCTTTCTCCCTTCCTTTCCTGTTACCCTTTCGCCTCCCCCCCCTCCCTCTCTCCCTCTCTCTCCTTCTCCCTATCTCCCCTTCTCTTTCTCCCTATCTCCCCCTCTCTCTTTCTCCCTATCTCCCCCTCTCTCTTTCTCCCTATCTCCCCTCTCTCTTTCTCCCTATCTTCCCCTCTCTCTTTCTCCCATTTCCTCTCTCTCTTCCTCCCTCTCCCTCTCTCTCTCTTTCCCTTTCCCTCTTCTTTCTTCCTCTCTCTCTCTCTTTCTCCCTTTACCTCTCCCTCTCCCTCTCTCTCTCTTTTTCCCCTTCTTGGAACAAGGGAAGCGAGGAAAGTTGCACATAATGATTACCATTAACCGGCAGACAATTAAACATCGCTACTAGACTTGACATTACAGCGCTTGCAACAGAAAAGCAGAAGGATGGAGGTATCATTTGCGAGTGAATCATATAAAATAAGCTAATGAATCAAGCACTTACTCTATTCAGGGAGCGTGAATATCGTATGGAGAATGAAGCGGATTACTAAATTAATCTTTTCGCTTCAATATCTCACCCATGCAAATAATGAAGAACAAATGGAATATAGCCAATGCATCATCCACAGTACAGCACGACCATGACACCACTGAGTCTCAAAAATAATACTGCACTGATATTTATTGAACGGGAACAACAAATAAAATAGAAATACACTGGATTAATAAATAAACATGATTTCTTAAAGCGACAGACGGTTAGCATATTAATGCAGCTGGCGCTATCTCAGTCAATAGGAGCGACATGGGGAAACGGGAGGGAGAGGGAAAGGGTAGGGAGAGGGAAAGGGGAGGGAGAGGGAAAGGGGAGGGAGAGGGAAAGGGGAGGGAGAGGGAAAGGGGAGGGAGGGGAAAGGAGAGGGAGAGGGAGAGGAAAAGGGGAAGGAGAGGAAAAGGGTGAGGGAGAGGGAAGGGGAGGGAGAGGGCAAGGGGAGGGAGAGGGCAAGGGAGGGAGAGGGGAGGGAAAAGGGGAGGGAGAGGGAAAGGAGGAGGGAGAGGGAAAGGGGAGGGAGAGGGAAAGGGGAGGGAGAGGGAAAGGGGAAGAAGAGGGAAAAGGGGAGGGAGAGGAAAGAGGAGGGGAGAGGGAAAGAGGAGGAGAGGGAAGGGAGAGGGAGAGGGAAAGGGGACGGAGGAGAGGGAAAGGGGAAGGAGAGGAACAGGGGGGGAGGGAGAGGGAAAGGGGGAGGGGAGCGGGAAAAGGGGAGGGGAGGGAAGAAGGGGAGGAGAGGGAAAGGGAGGAGGGAGAGGAAAAGGGGAGGAGAGGGAAAAGGGGAGGGAGAGGGAAAGGGGAGGGAGAGGGAAAGGGGAGGGCGAGGGAAAGGGGAGGGAGAGGGAGAGGGAAAGGGAAGGAGAGGAAAAGGGGAGGAAGAGAGAAAAGGGGAGGGAGAGGGAAAGGGAGGGGAGAGGAAAAAAAAAAAAAACAAAAAAAAAAGGGGGGGGGGGGGGGGGAGGGAGAGGAAAGGGGAGGGAGAGAGGAAGGGAGGAAAGGGAAAGGGGAGAGGGAGAGGTGAAAGGGGAGGGAGGAGGGGTAACAGGGGAGGGAGAGGAGAGGGAAAGGGGAGCGGAGAGGGAAAGGGGAGGGAAAGGGAAAGGGGGAGGGAGAGGGAAAGGGGAGGGAGAGGGAAAGGGGGAGGAGAGGGAGAGGAAAAGGGGAGGGAGAGGGAAAAGGGGAGGGAGAGGGAAAGGGTATTGGGAGGGAGAGGGCAAAGGGGAGGAGAGGGAAAGGGGAGGGAGAGGGAAAGGGGAGGGAGAGGAAAGGGGAGGGAGAGGGAAAAGGGGGGGAGAGGGAAAGGGGAAGGAGAGGAAAAGGGGAGGGAGAGGGAAAGGGGAGGGAGAGGGAAAGGGGAGGGAGAGGGAAAGGGGAGGGGGAGGGAAGGGGAGGGAGAAGGGAAAGGGGGAGGGAGAGGGAAATAGGGGAGGGGAGAGGAAAAGGGGAGGGAGGAGGGAAAGGGGAGGGAGAGGAGTGAAAAGGGGAGGGGAGAGGGAAAAGGGAGGGAGAGGGAAAGGGGAGGAGAGGGAAAGGGGAGGGAGAGGGGAAAGGGGAGGGAGGAGGGAAAGGGGACGGGAGTGGGAAAGGGAAGGGAGAGGGAAAGGGGAGGAGAGGGAAAGGGGGGTAGGAGAGGAAAGGGGAGGGAGAGGAAAGGGGGGGAGGAAGGGAAAGGGGAGGGTGAGGGGGGAAAGGGGAGGGAGATGTGGAATAGGGTGAGGGAGAGGGAGAGGGGAGGGAGAAGGGATGAGGGAAAGGGGAAGAAGAGGAAAAGGGGAGGGACGAGGGAAAGGGGAGGGCGAGAGAAAGGGGAAGGAAAGAGGAAAGAAAGGGGCGGGAGAGGGAGAAAGGGGAGGGGATAGGAGAGGGAAAGGGAGAAGGAGAGGAAAAGGGGAAGGAGAGGAAAAGGGGAGGGTGAGGAAAGGAGGAGGGAGAGGGAAAAGGGGAGGGAGAGAGGAAAGGGGAGGGAGAGGGAGAGGGAACGGGGAAGGAGAGGAAAGGGGAGGGAGAGGGAAAGGGGAGGGGAGGAAGGAAGGGAAAGAGGAGGACGAGGGAGGAGAAGAGAAAGGGGAGGAGAGGGAAAGGGGAAGGAGAGGAAAGGGGCAGGGAGAGGGAAAAAGGGAGGAGAGGGGGAAAGGGGAGGAGAGAAGAGGGAAAGGGAGGAGGAGGGAGAGGGAAAGGGAGGGGAGGGAAAGGGAGGAGTGAAGGGAGGGAGAGGGAAAGGGAGGGAGAGGGAAAGGGAGGAGAGGGAAAGGGGAGGGAGAGGCGAAAGGGCAGGGAAGGGAAGGCGAGGGAGAGGGAAAGGGGCGGAAGGAGAGGAAAAGGGGAGCGGAGAGGGAAAGGGAGAGGGAGAGGGAAAGAGGAGGGAAAGGAGGAAAGGGGAGGGAGACGAGGGAAAGGGGGAGGGAGAGGAAGGGGAGGGAGAGGGAAAGGGGAGGGAGAGGGATTAAGGGGAGGGAGAGGGAAAGGGGAGGGACGAGGAAAAGGGAGGAGGGGAGAGGGAAAGGCGAGGGAGAGGGAACGGGGGGGAGAGGAAAGGGGAATGAGGAGGAAAGGGGAGGGAGAGGGAAAGGGGAGGGAGAGGGAAAGGGGAGGGAGAGGGAAAGGGGAGGGAGAGGGAAAGGGGAGGGAAGAGGGAAAGGGAGGAAGCGGAAAAGGGGAGGGAGAGGGAACGGGAGGGAGAGGGAAAGGGGAGGGAAAGGGAAAGGGGAGGGAGAGGGAAAGGGGAAGGAGAGGGAAAGGGTAGGGAGAGGGAAAGGGGAAGGGAGAGGGAAAGGGGAGGGAGAGGAGAGGGAAAAAGGGGAAGGAGAGGAAAGGGGAGGGAGAGAGGGAAAGGGGAGGGAGAGGAGAGGGAAAGGGGACGGAGATGGAAAAGGGGAGGGAGAGGGAAAGGGGGGAGGGAGAGGGAGAGGGAAAGGGGAGGGAGAGGGAAAGGGGAGGGAGAGGGAAAGGGGAGGGAGAGGGAAAGGGGAGGGAGAGGGAAAGGGGAGGGAGAGGGAAAGGGGAGGGAGAGGGAGGAGGGAAAGGGGTAGGGAAGAGGGAAAGGGGAGGGAGAGGGAAAGGGGATGGAGAGGGAGAGGGAAAGGAAGGATGAGGGAAAGGGGAGGGAGAAGGAGAGGGAAAGGGAGGGAGAGGGAAAGGGGAAGGAGAGGGAAAGGGGAGGGAGAGGGAGGGGGGAGGGAGAGGGAGAGGGAAAGGGGAGGGAGAGGAAAGGGGAGGAGGCAGGGAGAGGGAAAGGGGAGGAGGGAGGGAGAGGGAGGGGAAAGGGGAGGAGAGGAAAAGGGGAGGAGAGGGAAAGGGAGGGAAGAAGGGAAAGGGGAGGGAGCGGGAAAGGGGAGCGGAGAGAAGGGAGAGGGAAAGGGGGAAGGAGAGAGGAAGAAGGGGAGGGAGAGGGAAAGGGAGAGGGAGAGGGAGAGGGAAAGGGGAAGGAGAGGAAAAGGGAGGGAGAGGGACCAACCGCGCCGGAGAGAGGGAAAGGGGAGGGAGAGGGAAAGGGGAAGGAGAGGAAAAGGGGAGGGAGAGGGAAAGGGGAGGGAGAGGGAAAGGGGAGGAGAGGAAAGGGGAGGGAGAGGGAAAGGGGAGGGAGAGGGAAAGGGGAGGGAGAGGGAAAGGGGAGGGAGAGCGGAAAGGGGAGGGAGAGGGAAAGGGGAGCATAGGAGGGGGAATGGAAGGGGATAAATGGAAGAAGAGTGAGAGGAGAGAGTTTTTTTCTCTTACTCTATCTGTAAATTCCTTTTATGTCTCTCCTTCTTATCTCAAATTTCACTTCCCTTCCCTTGTTTCCCCTTCTCTTCAGTCATTCCCTCTCTCTCTCTCTCTCTCTCTCTCTCTCCTCGACCACCGCGCGTGACGCAGTGCACTTCCCCTCCCATTTCTTTTTCCTCTCCTTCCCCCTTTCCCTTCTCCTCCTCTCCCCTTTCTCCTCTCCTCTCCTTTCCCCTTTCTCCTCTCCTTACCCCTTTCTCCTCTTCTTTCTTTCCACCTCCCCTCTCCATTCCCCCTCCCCTCCCCTTCACCCTTACCCTCTCCCCTCCCCTTCACCCTTACCCTCTCCCCTCCCCTTCACCCTTACCCTCTCCCCTCCCCTTCACCCTTACCCTCTCCCCTCCCCTTCACCCTTACCCTCTCCCCTCCCCTTCACCCTTACCCTCTCCCCTCCCCTTCACCCTTTCCCCTTCACCCCGACCAACACGGAGGGCGGTGTCGTCCATATGGCGGCCGACTGGACTTGCGAGAAGGACCCTGAGCACGTCTTCGGAGATCAAGTGTGTTTTATTTTTTTGTGTTTTTTCTGTTTTCCGTGTTTCGCCTATTTTCCCTATTTCTTTCTTTCTCTCGCTATTTTCTAACTACTTTTTTTTCTCTCTGGTTTGTCTCTTGAACTGACTGTGTTTGTCGATTATTTTACTCGTTTCGCTTTGTCACTCAGTCACTCTCACTCACTCATTCACTCGCTCTTTTTTTTCTACGTCTGTCTGTCTGTCTGAATGTCTGTCTGTCTGTCTGTCTGTCTGTCTGTCTGTCGGTCTGTCTGTCGGTCTGTCGTGTCTGTCTGTCGGTCTTTTTGTCTGTGTCTCTCTCTCATTCTTCCGTCTCTCCTTCCTCTCACTCTCATTCTTCTGTCTCTCTTCCTCTTTTCTTCCCTCTCCCTATTACACTACTAGCACAGCAACGACAAAAACAATAATAACAGTAACAATATAACAATAACAATTACAACCCCTACAAATCCAACAAAAACAAAACAAAAACAGAGCTGTAATGACAATGAACAGAACAAACAAAAACAAGCAAAAAATTGTTTCCCATCCAGTGACAAGGAACATCATTACAAAAGCCATTTTGGGCTTGTATCCCGAGAATGGAGTCCGGTCAAGGGCGAGGGAGGAGAGATAAGGAGAATACGAAAGATGAGAGAGAGGAGAGAGAAGAGAGAAGAGAGAAGGGAGAGAGGGAGAGGGGGAAGAGAGAAGAAGGAAGGAGGGAGGGAGGGAGGGAGAAAGGGAGGGAGGGAGGGAAGGGAGAGAGAGAGAAAGAGAGAAGAGAGGGGAGAGGGGAGAGAGAAGAGAGAAGAGGGAGGGAGGGAAAGAGAGAGAGAGAGAGAGAGAGAGAGAGAGAGAGAGAGAGAGAGAGAGAGAGAGAAAATAAGAGAGAGAAACAACTGGTGAATAACACTGGGAACGAGTGTCATTCACGGAAGCATCAGATGAATAATGAAAATGAAGAAGAAAATTAAAGGAAACCAGGTCAAAACCGCCAAGAATTAACACACAAAAGAAAATGGGAAAAAAAGAGAGAGCGAGAGAAGCAGCACGGAGAGATAATTGCACAGGACAGAGACACGAAGGCGGAGAGGAGAGGATGTCATGACTCATCGCCGGGGCCGTCACGGAGCGCGCTTGAGTGTGACGCGCCGGAGGGGAAGGCCAGGGGTTTGGGGGGGGGCAGGGGAGGAGGCGGGGGGGGGGGGGCTTGGTGTTTTCTTCCGCTGCTCCTCGATGGCCTTTCACCCGCCCCTCTCTTCTCCCTCCTCTGCATTCTGTTTTTTCTTTTTCTTCTCTCTCTCTCTCTCTCTCTCTCTCTCTCTCTCTCTCTCTCTCTCTCTCTCTCTCTCTCTCTCTCTCTCTCTCTCTCTCTCTCGTTATTTGTCTGTCCGTGTGTTTGGCTCTGTGTTCATTCTTATTCTCTTTCTTTCTCTTTCTCTGTCTTTCTCTTTTTTTTCATTCTTTATTTCTCATTGTTTGTTTGTTTGCTTTTTTGTCTGTTTCTCTCCCTCTCTCTCATTCTGTCTGTCTATCTGTCTGTCTGTCTGCCTCCGTCTACTGTTCCCCTCTATCTCTTTCTCTACCTCATCTTCACCCTTACCCTCATCTTTGCCTTCCCTCCATCCGTTTCCCCTACCCTTATCATCCCTCTCCCTTCCATTCGTCGCCCCACTCACTCCCTCCATCACTCTCCCTCCCACTCACCTCCCTCCCACTCACCCTAGCCCACCTTCACCCTCCCTCCCACTCACCCTCCTTTCCATTCATCCCCCTTCCCCCTCCCCCTCCCCCACCTTCCCCCTCCTCCCCCCTCATCGTCTCTCCTCTTCACCCTCCCTCCACTCCTACGGGCAAAATCCTTACATATATCCACCCTGAAAAAAGTACAAACACAGCCCAACCCTTTCGCTTGCCCCTTCTGTCTCCCCAAGTGACGAGGCGCTTAAATATCACTTCACAACTTCATATGAGGGTGAGGGATATGGGAAGAGAGGGAAGAGTGAAAAGAAAGGACAGAAACAAACGCAAACTGTCAAAAAGACAACTAGATAAAAGAGAGAGAGAGAGAAGAGAGAGAGAGAGAGAGAGAGAGAGAGAGAGAGAGAGAATTATCTCTTGCACATTTATCAAATTTTGACTCACCTATCTTATTTATCAGTTTATCTAACAACCAATTTTCCTGTAGAAAAATATGTGATGACGAACGAGAGGGGATGCATAATCACAAAAGATATATATATATAATAATAATAATCATCATAATAATAATAATAATAATAAATAAATAAATAAAAAAAAATCACAGAACAGAAGGAAATGAAACTAAACGAACAAAAAGGAAATAATATAAAGAATACACTTACAGGCCAAGAGAGCAATAAAAGAACAGAAAAAGAGCGAGGAAAGAACAAGGCAAACAGCCTTTTCTGTCACTGTTCCTGGCGATAGTGATTCACTGTCACTATAAACTATCTTGAATGTGATCATAAAGCTTTAGTGTTTTTCTCCCTCTTTTCTCCCTCTTCTTCTCCCTTTCTTCAACTTTCCTCCTACATCTCCATCTCCCTTTTCAACTTTCTCCCTCCCTCCCCCTCTCTTCTCCCTTTCCTCATCCCTCCTTCTCTCCCCTTTTCCTCTTCATCCCTCCCTCCCTCGCCCCTCTCCCTCCCACTCCCCCTCCCATTTTCCCTCCATCCCCCCCCCCCCTTCCCTTCCTCTCTATGAGTCACTCTCACATCAATGGCCAAGGACTAAACGTCAATAAAGACCCTTTTAACCAAACGACGCTCGAGCAACAACGAAATTATGACAATAATCGAGTGACGATGCAAAACAGGCGGGGGGGGGGGGGGGGGAATAGGTACAGGAAAATACAAAAAAAAAAATAAGGACAGATAAAATCAGGAAAATTTTGAAGCAGGAAAATACGAAACATAAAGGAAAAATAAAGGCAGGAAAAAATGGAGGCAGGAAAACACTAAAAATAGAGACAGGAAAATACAAAAAAAATAGACAGGAAAATGCTAAAGCTAGAAAAATAATTGGTAGGAAAAATATGATCTATATCTCTTTTTATTCCAGTTTATGTTGAATTCTCTTTTATCTGGTTTATTTTTCCTCCTCCCGACTTTGCCCAAAGTTTATAAATACATTTTTTTGCGTTCTATCTTGTTTATTTTTATCCTTTTCTTCTCTTTGTCTCTTTCTTTCTACTCATTTCCAATTCTCTTTTTTATGTCTTATGTGTCATTTTATTATTATTCTTTTATTTTACAGACCTTCTTCCCTCTCCATACTCTATTCTTTAACCTCTATTTTTCCGTCTCTCTTTTTCGCTCCTTCATTTTTTCTGCTCAACTTCCATCTCTTATCTCAATAGTCTTCTTTTTCTTTTCTTTTTCTCTTATTTCTCTTTTTTTATTATTTGTTTCTTCTTTCCGTTTCCCTTCCTTTTTTCTTCTTAATTTTCTCTCTACGTCGCTTTTTTTTTCTCAATGTTCACTCTACGTCTTTAAATTTTTTTTCTTCTCAATTCTCTCTCTACGTCTCTCTTTAATTTTTTGTTTTTATCTTCTCTCTACGACTCTCTCTTTCTCCTTAATTCTCTCTTTTTCTCTCTCGCTTTCTTCCCTTTCCCTTCCTCTACATAAGAAAAAGTTTTTCGAAACGACGTCAAAGAAAAGAAGACAATAAGAAAGAAAATATCCCACAACGACATGACGATGACATTGCAGAAGAAAAGTCTGCAACCAGGCAAACAACGAACAAACAAAACAAACACATTTACCCCCTAACAACAGCGCAGCTCTAACTTCCCATCACCCATACCCCCCCACCCCCCGCCCCACCCCAACCCAACAAAAAGAAAAAAAGAAAAAAAAATCCCAACTTCCGTCTGTGTTGGGGCGTCTAAAATAGCTTTGATTACGGAGTTCGGATAAAAGAGAATTGCAGATAAAAGACTACAGCCAGCCAACTACTAGGCCGGTCATGCACGAGGGCAATAAAGTGCTATCAGAAAATAATCCTTATGTTATGACTGTCATTGGAATGCGGAAGGTTCATGGTTGTTTAATTAATGGTAACGGTATTCTTGTGCCTTGAATGTTTACCTAAGTACAATTTGTACATATTTACATAGGAGAACGTATAATGTATACAAATACATGCAAGCATGTACACTCTCACTCTCTCTCACTCTCACTCTCACTCTCCCTCTCCCTGACACACACACGCACACACACAGATAGACAGATAGATAGATAGATAAGCAAATAGACTGAAAACCACACACACACACACACACAACCATCCAACAAAGGCCCGTATGAGAAACTGAGAGATAAAAATATGATAATAATAAATAAAATAGATGAAAAAAATCACACATTCGCAAAAAATACTCCCTATCCCCCTTGCGTCCTCCCTCACCCCCCGTCTTTCTCTTCCTCCTCATTTCCTCTCTACCGAAATAAATCCGGTCATTTCGCCCTGCTTTTCTGCCCCGACCGCCAGACAGCTTGGCAGACACCGCGCCGGGCTGTCTCAAAAGCAGACGCATAAATTACAACGATGGCCATGCTTGTAGGGAAGGATCTCTCTCGCTCTTTCTCTCTTTCTCTCTTTCTCGCTCTCTCTCTCTCGCTCGCTCTTTGACTCTCTCTCTCTTCTCTCTCTCTCTCTCCTCTCACTCTCTCACTCTCTCACTCTCTCACTCTCTCACTCTCTCACACTCACTCACTCACTCACTCACTCACTCACTCACTCACTCACTCTCTCACGTTCTCACGCTCTCACTCTCACTCACACCCACCCACCCACCCACCCACACACACACACACACACACACACACACTTTTTCTTCAAAGAATGCAGACGCCAGGAAAAAAAAGTACAAAAAGAAAAAAATATAGAAATAATAATAACAACGAAATACAGAAATCGTCGCCAAAAGTTTCTGCTAAAACAAAAT
>NC_051390.1:9580533-9598033 GCF_015228065.2 Penaeus monodon | reverse complement strand
ATCATGCGTATCTTGTCCGACGACATTACCCCTCCCCTTTGAGGAGGCTGCGTCCCTGCACCTGAGGGTGGAGATGGAGGGCCCAGGATAGGGAGGAGTATCCATGGCGCCTGGAGCAGCGCGTCTGGGCAGTTTGCGGAAGCATCTCGCGAGTCGCCATAACGGCCAAACCACTCCCAGCACACAGCTCAATTGAAGAGAGGACAAAAGGACTAGTCCTCCCATAACTGGCAATGGGCCATTAGGTGCGTAGTGGATAGGTCGTCCTCTAGGGCTGGATTCGGTGGCGATGTCGATATTCCACGCAGCAGGTCGTGGCTTTCACCTTCACTCGGGGCTTGCACCAAGGATTCTCCAGTTTGGTGTGGGCGGGGCGGTTGCCAGAAAACTGCGGACTGCATCGGGAATGAGTAGAGTTGAGGACGGCTGTATTGGTAGGTAACAGCAGCCCCCTGGGGTCGTCGTAATCCTGGGCAGGAACAACAAAGGTATCACCCTGGGCGGAGCAGGACTCCGTAGTAAAGAAACCAGAAACCAGTCGTTGAGTCGGGGTTCGGGGTTCCATGTTGACCAGGGCAAGCGACAGACAATTGGAAAGGCTCGGGAGTTACGTATAAAAATGAACCTTCAACAGGAATTAACTGCGGCAAAAGTGCGATCAATACAGAGTCACAATTAGACACAGGGTCCTTGTCCAGAAATCGGGAAGATAGACAGAACGAGCTTTGATGAAGGAAAAAATAGGACCATGTCTGTACATACTATAAGTGGTTGTGTTTTACACAGTTCAACATTCAAGGTCAGCATTTAATTTTTGTAATAATCTCTAGTGTGGCTAATGGCAACTAAAGCTTAAACATTAGAAAGGAGAGAGAAAAATCCCTCTCCAGTGGAATGGGAATTGGAGTGGTTTTAGCAAGTCAAATAGCATCTCTGGGTCACCTGCAATGAATCTGAAATATAGAGGCTAACACCATCCCTCAACTGATCTAGGAATCACCTTATCACATCGTAAACCACAAGACAGGTAGTGGTGGTTTAATGGAAAAAGGGTTCTTGCCACGGTGAATAAATATTCTGTAAGAATGCAAGCAATTATCACGTGGGAGTAATATGGGTCAAGGAGCCCTTTAATGAAGCAAGAGTGCTCTCTTCAAATTGGAAACCATGAGTTGACATAGACACAAATGCTGTGGGACCAAGACGTAAAATGCACTGTTGCAACTGACTGTCTGAGACTAAATTATCTAGCTGAATATCTTTCAAAAGATTTTTGTAGATTTAAATGCAGCTTCGCAATTACTTATCTGCCTCATGTATAATGGAGATTATCTGTGAGTGGGAATCTAATTATCTGATTATGGACATTCACTACTTTCAGGGGGGGCCGTTCTATATAACCTTGCGGAGTTTTCTCAATCTGTGAGTGAATACGACCATACGATGCTGGGTTAAGAGCCATATCTGTAAATGGGAATTTTATATCTCAAGGGGTTTGTCATTCCCTCGGAACTCAGGACTCGGGATGAGGATCTTAGGAGTAAGGATGGGATGGAATAGTTGGTGCAGGTTGTGATAGGATTAGGAGCGGAAGCACCAGGACGTGCCTCACCGGAGTTTTCACCTGCAGAAACTTGTGTAGTTCTTTCATTCACGCAAGCTCTGCACTCTCCATACCCATATCTATCTTTCTCTTCATCTACATTCTCTTAAAGCTAGCGTCAGCTTCCTCATCAATGTCACGCCTTCTAAGTCCTCTAAGAAGCCATTCTCCCATGGTACATTATCTGTTGCATTAGAATATAACGATTTCATCTGGCAGTGGGTATGGGCGTCCCACATATGGGTTTTCATAATAGAATTTCACTCCTCTGCAACAACTTTAAACGTCGGTCCAGTGCAAGCAGTTAAAACCTTTACCAGTGCCCAAATTCTTATCTTCAAAATAACAGGATTAATATCTTTAGCATCCTCGGTAGGGACCTACATACAGGAGCAAACTTCTGATTCTCCCGACTTTTTTACATTCTTTCTGTACAACCCTGTCACCCACAGTAAAGGGTCTTGTTCAACTTCCTTGGTCCTGGTGCCAGGGGAGGGACATTGCAACCTCCCGTGAACAACTCAAATACCATGCTGCAGTTGCTAACAACTTCTGTCCTATAGTCATCAATATTATAGTAAGCACCTTCTGGTCTACAAAACTTAATAAAGGCAGACATGGGTTCTATCAGGAATGTAAGGAAAAATGGGTATCGCCAATAATGCGATGGTATGCCGTGTTATAGTTCCAATAAGGCTAGGGGTAACATCCACCCAACATGATGCAACGATCATCTAACTGGTAACGTAATTCTTATCATGATCCATTAATCTCTCTGCATACCATTTGCAGTCGGGTGATATGGTTACTGTACTAATGGCTTTAATTCCTAATATGTTGAACTCCTGGAAAAACTTCAGCTAAGATTCACACTCCATTATCACTCACAAACAGAATTCAGGGGTCCAAATTAGTATAAACTTTCTAACTATTGCTTCAGCACTTCCTAGCACTTTTAGTCTTCAATGGAGTTGCAATGGCCGTACCTTGTAAAACTATCGATTACGGTAAGAATGTATCTATGCCCGTGATCACTACAGGTAAAGTACCAATTAGATCAAGTTGCACTCTCTGGAACGGACCGAGTTACCTCAGGATACTTTAAAATTGTGCCTTGCACTCGTGCCGGTTTTGAATTTCAAACAACCTTACTGATTCAGAAACTTTCAACTCTCTCACCATGGATGGCCATATGCCATTCTCCGAAGGCGAGCTAAAGTTGCATTCTTTCCACCTCGTGTCGCAATCGGAATGACTGGTTTAGCTTAATCACCTTGTTGACAATGCGGAAGGAATGAATATTTGTCTAATCTTATTCGCATATTATCCTGAAAAGCCTTAGAGAAGACATCTTCTCCTAATCAAACTGCCCAACTGGAACATGGGATTTTGGTATACCTCGAATTATCCTCTCAAGTATCCTTTAACTTCCCCATTTTAACAATCTTGTTCTGATCTACAGAAGCTACGTAAGTTCCATTCTAGACTTCTATTCTCTGGTCCATCCTCTAAAGTAACATCTCCAATAACTTCTTCGTCCAGTCTAATACAGATACGCATCTGCGCAACATTATCGTTTGCCTGTGATGTAGTCAACTTCAATAATCTATCAGTCTAACTGCCAATCGCCATCGAGCTACTCGTGTATTGTTGAGTTAGTACTAAAGATATCCTTTAGGGGTATGATCGTTCAAAAATCCTTCTGTGCCCCAACAGCAGGGGTCTGTTACTTTAAGACATACACTATTGCGAGGGCTTTCTCGTTCAAGGGTGCTATAATTTTCTTTCTGCCTTATTTAAATTCGTGAGGAGAAAAGACAAGGTCCTTCAACCCTCACCTTGGTCATCCTCCTGTTGCAACACTCCACAATAGGCGTAAGCTAGCATCAGTGGTAAGGGAAAGGGTTCGAGAAAAATCAGAAGAGATTAACACAACTTCCCTAGAAATTACATGCTTTTAATCTTCACAAAGCTCATCTCGGCTTCATTATTCCAAATCAAATTATTGAGAGGGTTGGTTTTTTCTCTTCCCCATCTGGTTAGCTCATACCGGGGCGAGCCATCTTGCTGAATTTCTCCAAAATTTTACGGTATAATTTGCAAGTCCCAAGAAAGACCTGTAGTTTCTCTCAAAGTCTTCGGCCTAGGAAATCCCTAATTGCACTTAATCTTTTGAGGCTGTGCCTTAATTCCTTCCTGGCTGACCACATGTCCCAGAAAATCCCCACTTCCTTTTGAAAAAACGCACTATTTGTCTAGTTTAAGAGAAAGTTTAGCTTTACTCAAGCGACGTACTACCCTGTTAAGTTTGCTAGATGGCTATCCAATCAGACCTGTAACCAAGATATCCTCAAGGTAACACCATCCTACCTTGACCTATAACCCCAGCAAGTACTGAATTGATAATCCCGTTGGAAACTAGCAGGAGCATCCTTTAAACCAAAAGGTAGTGTCAAATACTCATAACGACCCTCAGAGAGTGAAGGCAGTTGTCTTTCACCAGGATGCTTCAGTTTATGGAATCCTGGTGATAACCTTCACGGAGATCTAAAGATGTAAAATTTACTTTTTTCCCATTTGCGCAAGAACTAAGTCAATTTTGGTCAGGGATTGTATCCATTTCGTATTTGGTTTCATTTAATCGCCTAAGATCAAGACAAAGTCGTATGGATCCAATCTTTCTTTACTACGGAACTAAAGGATGGTTATAGGGAGAACTTACTGGTTCTTGGACTCCTCTTTTTACAAGATCTACAATTTTCTCACGGATCTGTTCATGGTATTTCATGGGTATGGTGTAGGGCCTGTGTATACCGGCTTGACCTTCTGTAATAATTTCATGAAAGAAGTGTGGAAATAGTAAGTGGTTCATCTCTAAAGAGAAAACATTTTGGATATTTATATATTAAAGCCCTTATAGCTTCATATTCCTTACTACCCCCTATGAAGTTTTTTTCCACTTTCTTTAAAAGTTTACTAATTCTGGTTGGTACCGTCATCCAACCTTCCTCTTTTAAACGAACCTATCGTATTTCCATCTCTTCTGTGAATGGTTGGGTCATCAAAGGTCTGAGGTACCTACCTTTCTCTTTCTGATAACTCCTACAGGGGTCTTTCTGAATATTCACATATGGGAGTACTTACCGCCTTTGTCCAAAACCGCACATGTACAATTCCCGAGAAAAATATAGATGCATCTGCATCTGCATTATCTTCAGAGGGCTCAATAGATACGATTTCCACCTTGAAACTTCCTGTCTCTAAGTATTGCTGCTTGGTGCATCAGAATTAAGCTACATCAAAGGTCTCTGAAAATACCACTCATATGCATTTATATTCTTCCTTTTTCCCTGTCTTAGTTGACGTACAGCTACAATATTCTGTCTTTGTTATTTTGGGTCTGATGTTTGGGAGACTCCTTTTCCCGTATGGACGATCTATCCCATATAATTATTCTACTTTTTTATTACAGCCTGGAGCGAGGGGACTCTCGTTAGGTTCATTTTTCTATGGGGATTTCTTACCATCCATGGTTAACTGTCCAGGGGCTAGATGTAAATGTTTTTTTGTGAGCCTGAGCAAATCACACCCCGTAATTCATCTATTCCCCTCAAATACATTTGTAACTATAAATGTAACATCACTAGTAAAACTGCCAAGTGATTGTCAAGTTAATCTCACCCCATTACGGGTAAGGTTACCTCCCCCCTCTTGTATTTGACACATCAGAAGTTTGATTTCCAGCCTAGCCCCATTTTTATTAATGTTTTCTCGTGACATGACTGATACTCTGCTTCCGCGTATCTAATCCTAACATGGATACTCAAGAACTGTTTCCTTGTTTCAAGTTGCAAACAAGATGAATCACCCCTACAGGGTTTACATCTCCCAACACGTCAATATCCCTCGTTTCCTGTAACTTTACCTTCTCTCGCTTGGGTTTTGTAGTATCACCTTGGGACTAACTACGAGTGGCCCGTAATATGAACTAGTCCCTTCCACACTAAACAAGTCACCTCTTCGGGCCCTGAGGCCTATAAGTATTACTGCTCCTCACACGATTTTACTGCAGAGTATTTTGATCCAGTAGCCTACGGGAAAGTTCTTTCCTCTTACCCCCTTTTGCACTGTCCTAGTGTTTTCGGGATTTCTAAATCAATTTTTAGGCTCATGCGTTAGGTACTCGCATCCCACAGAAAAAACAACTCCCTGCTTCACGACCATTCGAGACTATTTTTCTTTTTCATTATTCCATTTTTCTCGTCGGTCCCATCACCCCCAGTCCCTACTTTCTGTACATTGGCCTTTTGACTGTGGTGAGGGTTTGTTTTTTCTGGAGCTTCCCCTTTCTCCTTTAGATTCTCCGGCAACAAATGCGACGCGGGAGGGTATTTTTTCCCGCTCACAGTATCGCCTGAGCAGTCAAGTGAGATTCAGGGTGATGCTCAGCAAATGTAAGGCCTTCTTTAGTAGTTTTATGTGGTCTTGTTTTATCCTGACAGTAACTTCCTTACTAAACCTCTGTGCATTGCCCTTCAAATGATTTCCTACATCAGCTAAAGTATAAGTTGCTCGGTTGGTTCTAATTGATCGTTGGTCTCCGTATGTAAGGAGAACGTATCAGAAAGGAACCCTAGGGTTTCTCCTTGCTTACGCCGTGCACTTTGTATCTGATCTGCAACATCATCGGCTGAAATAATCTTAGGAACATTCCCTTCAATATTACTCTTAAATTTATTAATAGTCATCTCCTGAAAGGTTATGAGCTAACGTCCAGCATTCGCTGCTTCCCCAAACAATATTTCCTGATAGTGCAATTCTGCCTCATCATCCAATTTTTATTACTTGTAGCCCTGTCAATTGCAATGAACAGAACTCAATCCATGTCCGCCGCACTAAGGCCAGTATAGTAGATGGATGACTGTACACTCCCATCTACCCGCAACTCCTATACTTATACTGACTTTGTTGTGGTTTAATCTCAGATGAGGACAGCTGTTGAGTGCCAAATTTGATTTAGACTATCTAGTGACTTTCCGTCCCACTATGTCACTCACACCGTTTTTTATCATTCACTTCTACTCACGGCTCACGTTTCCCGCTAAGGATACCCCGCTGTTTCCTCGTGTGCCATTGCGCTCCAGTAGAATGGGATAAGGTGAGAGGGGAAGGTGTATGTGTTCGTGAGTCTGCGAAACAGATGGGTAGTGCAAATCTCAAGGTCGCAGGCCGGGAAAGAATATTAATCTAGTATTCCCCAACTGACATTAGTTATTCGATCCCTTACGCTGCCACCAAATGTTTTTGCCTCTTTCATCAACATAATATATTATCTCCACCATATCTGATATATCTATAGTTCATACTAGTCACCTATTTCTCTCACAGTCTTACCTCTTTCAACTGTATTATTTTGTTAGGACACATTCAAAGGAAAATTCACACACTTATTAGAGAAGTTCAAACTAATTTTATTAAATGTAAAGTATTATCTAGATACATGTAAAAGCACTACATAAATTTTATAGTCAATAATATAACATCTGAGTTCATTTATAATTCAATACAATATTTACCATAATTAAATATTCATCCTTTAACTTTAACAAATAACTTTCCACGTTTACTCTAATTGTTAACATACAACTACACTATATAGTTTAAGCAAGCTTTTTAATTAACCAATGTCAGCCTTAAAATATATGTAAGCATTTAATAAAAGAATCCTTTCTTCACGTACCATGATTGAAATCATAAAAATAATTATATAAGCAATTTAATACAAATTAGTGAAATTATATTATGCAAGATTAATTACTTATACCAAGTAATTTAAAATACTAAGTTAATGTCTTTACACAATTAACTAACTTAAATCGAGATTATCTCCATCAAAGTACGTGAGTACTTCTGAAAATGGACATAAAATGTCTTGTGCTTAATCAAGGCAATCATAATACTGATTATATTGCTAAGCCGCAATTAACTCAAGCAAACTTATTCTATGGGGGGAAATACTAATGATTACATACACAACACAAACTTTATCTTACGCTCTACCGAAATTACAATGCATCATCACTGTTACTCACACTTCGTAGAGCTGGATCTCGTAAAAGTACATCATTAATTCCTTACTCTCTATGCTAACTCAGTATATCAGTACACTTAGAATTACAAATCTATATGTCTTCATTATAGCATTCTTCAAACCTTGACAATCAATCTATAATCATTCATTATATGATTATTACTTCTAAATGACCTTAGTCCGATACAATTCTTGGTCCTTTATATAGTCATACATGCAATCAAGAAATACTTATAAACGACTTAATACACTTGTCCATAGCAAATTCCGTCCACCATTTCCCCCTGTAAAACAGAAACACTGAACTGCTTCAATAATAGGGCTTACCCAAAATGCCACAAAGTGACATGGCTGCAAGGTGCTACCAGGGATGACTTTCAAGACCAACTCCAAACTCCTACTCCTCCGTTGGTCCCTGTCTCGACCCGTCTTTTATCCCCGCTATGGGGGCCCTTCCTGTCACGCCGCTTACGTTATCATGAATGTAATTATAATTTTCTCTCACTTATTTCGAAAACTATCTTGCTCAAGGACTTTCCTATTCCCAGCAAATTTTCAACACTGTATTTATCACTTTAAAACTTTGTTCTATCATGCCTTCCGTGTTATTTTCTTGATACCGACTTTCATATTGTGATATATCTAGTGATCGTCCTCCAACGAGTTGTTTTTCGTATTCGTGGCTTCTAGAAGCTTCTGTTAGTCTGTGCTCAGTTTGACGCATGGGTCTCTCCTGTTACCATCTTTTTCATCTGACCATTTTTTCTGGATTTCGCCCTCATCTTCGCCGTATTGTTCTATTTTCTGATGTTGCGACGGGATGGTGCGTCCGCTCTGCCTCGTGGTTGTTTCGCGATAATGCGTAGCTGTCCACGACAGCAGAGTGATGTCGGTGTCTGGATCTTGCCATCTTTTCCGCCGTAGTACGAGCTACATTTGTCAGATCATGATGATAATTTCTACGATGGTTTTGTGAGGTGTGAAGTGCAGGCATCGCAGTTCTTCCTCCTTGCGTGGCGCTGTTGTGAGTTGATTATATCTATTGACAAATCATCATGGAATAACTACCCATAAACATATACATTTACAAAAACCACAAATCCACACGTTAACAAGTTCATGCCCGATATCCTTCCTTGCAGCTTCCCCCATCCTATGTTTCCTTTCGTACCCACCACTGCCCCGCGGCCTACTTTTTCTTCCATTTCTCCTTTTCTTCTCTGTCCACCTTCCACACTTCCCTCTCCACTCGCCTCACCCACTCCTCTTTCCCTCTCCCCTCACCCCTTCCCCTTAATATCCCCTACCCTTTCGTTTCTCCTCTCTCCTCACCCTCTCCCCTCTGCATTCCCCTACCCCATCCCCTATCCCCTACCCCTTACTCTCTCCTTTCTCCTCACCCCCCCACTTTCCCTTGCAATACAGCCCCCTCTCCATGTCCACAATATGATGATTTTGTAGCAAGATGTTTACGCTGGTGCCGGCGCTATCTGCAATTTTGGCGCTGAAGGGCCGTGAGGGAACAGAGGAAGTGGGTGTTGGGGGGGAAAGGAAACACAATGAGGAAAAAGGCCGAGAGAAGTGGGGGGGGGGGGGAATAATAAATAATAAATGCATATCGATATAATTATCTGCACAAGCGCCGAGGCCAAGATTGCGAGCACGTACATGAACACACACGCACACGAACACAAGCACAAGCACACACACCACACACACACACACACACACACACACCACACCACACACACACACACCACACACACACACACACACACACACACACACACACCCATCCACACACACACACACACACAAACCAGCCCCACACAACCCCTCCCCCCCCACGTCGCACATTTACGACACGATTTCCGCGAGGGGAGCGGGACGACGCCCCAAGAACCACCACGTACTGAGAGGCCGGGAACGACACCCACAGCCTGTCGTCCCAGCGCCCGCCCCAATGTCTCGTAGAATTTATATCAAGGAATAATCTAAATTGCGCGGATGGAGGAGGGGAGAGGGAGGGAGAGGGAGGGGGGGTGGAGGGAAAAGATAGAGGAGGGAAGGGGAGGGAGAGGTAAAGGGGGAAAGGAGGGAGAGGTAAAGGGGGGAAGAGGGAGAGGTAAAGGAGGGAAGGGGGAGAGGTAGAGGGGGGAGGGAGAGATTGTGGTGGGAAGGAGGGAGAGGTAAGGGGGGGAAGGAGGGAGAGGTAGAAGGGGGAGAGGCAGAGGAGGAAGGAGGGGAGAGGTAGAGGAGGAGGAGGGAGAGGTGAGGGGGGGAAGGAGGGAGAAGTAGAGGGAGGAAGGAGGGATTGAGGAAAAAGGATAGACATACAGACAGATAGAGAGATAGACAGACAGACAGACAGATATAGAAAAAAAGAGTCATTTTAAACAGCGGGAATAATAATAAAAAAAAAAGGAAAAAAAAAAAAATAAGACAACGAAAACTCATAATCGAACCCTGCGCGGCGAAGGAGGTCGTATTCCCGTTTTCTTTACGATTTCCAACGCGTTTTCTGTGCCATTTCACGGAGCAAACTTCCCAACACAGCCGTGGAAATGAGAGAAAAAATACGCACTTCTTTGCTCCTTATGGATTTCCGGTCTCATGTTTACAGTTCTTATAACTCTCATGTCCAATTCTACGCTCGTGAAATAAACATGCGATAAGTAAGAAAACGTTAAAAAACACGGAAAACAAGAGTCTATTCGTTACATTCCCACGATGGCGGCTTCGAGTCCCGCCGACGGATCAAGCTGTTCGCGTAATCCAGGCTCTCCCGATGTATTTTTAATCAGCAATTCTAAACGCTGCGTTTGCTCGTCAAATACAAGGCAGGGCAATTTTGTTTTCGGAGAGAAATTCATGCGCGATTACTCTCGCCCGAATTATATTCTCATCCTTGCAAATGAAATGCGGTTTGGGGGAGTGTTGGTATGATTTTTTTCTTTTTTTTTTTTCTTTCCCTCTTTCTTTCTTTCTCTCCCACTCTCATTTCCTGCCCCATTTCATCTCTCTCTCTCTCCTCTCTCTCTCCTCTCACTCTCTCTCTCTCTATCTCTCTCTCTCTCTCTCTCTCTCTCTCTCTCTCTCTCTTCCCTCTCTCTTTCCCTTTCCCTCTCTCTCTTTCCCTTTCCCTCTCTCTCCTTCCCTCTCCCTCTCCCTCTTTTCCTCTCCCTCTTTCCCTCTCCCTCTCCCTCTTTCCCTCTCCCTCTCCCTCTCTTATGATGCCTCTCCTTCTTCCTCTTTCCCTCTCACTCTCCCTCTTTCCTTCTTCCTCTCCCTCTCCCTCTCCCTCTCTTATGATGATGACAATGAAGAAGAAGAAGAGGAAGAAAAGAGAAGAAGAAGAAGAAAAGAGAAGAAGAAGAAATAGAAGTAAAAGAAAAGGAAGAAAAAAGAAAGAGAAAAGGCAGAAATAAGGAAACAAATTACAAATCGGCCATAACCCACATGATTTTTCTTCTGCTTCTTTCTTCCCTTCCTGTCTTCACCTTTAGGACGCACCTCGCCGTCCGCACCAACGAACCCGTATTTTAAAATCTGTATAACGATATAGTAAAGCCCTTCCCGCCTGCAACCCTCCTCCTCCCCCCCCCAAAAAAAAAAGATAAAAAAAACGGCCTAATAATATTTGCATACACAAACATGCCTTTCGTTCTGCACACGCGCCATCTGTCTCTAATCTTTATCTTTTTTTCGATTCTTTTCTTCATTCTTTGTTTTTGTCGACCTCACCTTCTCTCTACACCTTCCCTCTGACTCCCTCTGCTCTCTATCTATTTATCTCTCTCTCTCTCTCACTCTCTCTCTCTCTCTCTCTCTCTATCTATCCTATCTTATCTATCTATCTATCTATCTATCTACTATCTATCTATCTATCAATCAATCAATCATCAATCAATCATCAATCAATCAATCATCTCTCTCTCTCTCTCTCTCTCTCTCCTCTCTCTCTCTCTCTCCTCTCTCTCTCTCTCTCTCTCTCTCCCCTCCTCTCTCTCTCTCTCTCTCCTCTCTCTCTCTCTCTCTCTCTCTCTCTCTCTCTATATATATATATATATTATATATAATATATATATATCCCTCCCTCCCTGCTCTCCCTCCCTCCCTCCCTTCTCCCCCCCCCCTCCCTCTTGTCTCTCCCCTCCCCCCCCCCTTTTCTGTCTCCCCCTCCCTCCCCCCTCTGTCTCTCCCTCTCTGCCCCTCTCTCTCCTTCCCTTTTCTGTCTCTCTCTCCCCCCCCCCCCTCTCTTCTCTCAAATCCCTCCCTCTGTCCTCTCCCCCTCCCCTCCCTCTTCTCCCCTCTCCCCCTCCCTCCCTCTCTGTCCCCTCTCCTCCCTCCCTCTCTGCCCTCCCCCTCTCCCTCCCCCCCTTTTGCCCTCTCCCCCCCCTTTTCCCTTCTCTAATCTCTCTCCCTCCCCTTTTCTCTCTTTTTTCTCTCTCTCTTCTCTCCTCCCTCCTCCCCCCCCCCCTCTCTCTCTTCTCTCTCCCCCTTCTCTCTCTCTCTCTCTCTCTCTCTCTTCTATCTATCTATCTTCTCTCTCCTCCCCTCTCTATCTCTCTCCCCTCCCCTTCCCCTCTATCTTTTCCCCCTCCCCCCCCTCTCTCCCTCCCCCCCTCTTTCCCCCTTTCTCTCTCTCTCCTCTCCTTTTCCCCTCACTCTTTTTTTTTCCCCCCCCCTCCCTCCCCCTCCCCCCCCCCTCTCTCCCCCCCCTGTCCCCTCCCCACCCCCTCCCCCTTCCTGTCTAAACTCCCCCTTTCCCTCTTCCCTCTCTCTCCCCTGAAACGAAGGGTTTTAAAAAAAAAAAGCAAATAGGGATCAAGCCTTTTCCCCAATGCCAGGTCTTTAACCCTTCGCTCTTTTCCCCTCTATTATAAATAAACTTTTTAGCAAAACTTTTTTCCCTCCGGGGGCCCTGTTTTTCCTTTCCCCTCGGGGGAAAGGGGAGAAAAAAAATCCACCTATCACCATTTTTTTTGGCGGCTCACCTTTTTTCGTTGGGAAACCGTCCCCAACAAAAAAGGTGATCGAAAACTGCCTTCAAAAATATAAAAATATATGAAAAATTTTTCGCCGAAAGAAAAAAATTGGGGAAATATAAATGATACAGGAATTGCAAATAAAAAAATGGGCCCGGTAAAAATTGCTTTCAATTCAATTTTTGGGAGTTCCGTTCCTTTTCTTTCTCCTCAGAACTCTCTCCATTTTTTCCCCTCCTTTCTCTCCCCCCCTTTTCCCTTCTTTTCTCTTCCCTTCACTCTTTTTTCTTTTGTCCCCTGTCTCTGTTTGTCTGTCCTGCTCGTCTCTGTCTCTGTCTCGCTCTGTCTCTGTCTCTCTCTCCATATATACCCCCAAAACCCACAAATATATTAATATATATATTATTAATATTTATATATATAAATTTATATTAATATAATATATATAAAATACATTTTATACATGCATATAAATACACCCACCAAAACACAAAAACACACACAATTAAAATATTTATATTATAAAATATATAATATTATATATTATATTTTATTATAAAAAATTTTATATTATATAATGAAATTTAAAATAAAATTTTTTGTGTTGTAGGGTGTATGTTTTTTAAAAGTGTAAATATATACATCCCTACATATATGTGGGGCGTCCCGTGTGTTTTTATTTTATATATATATTTTATATATAATAATTTTTAAATATATATAAAATTATTTTAATATATAGTATGTATTTGTGTGTGTGTGTGTGTGGGTGTGTGTGTTTGTTTGTGTGTGTGTGGGGTGTGTGTGTTTTATTGTGTGGGGCGTGTGGTCGTGTGTGTGGCGTTGTGTGTGTTGGTTTTGGTGTGTGTTGTGTGTGTGTGGGGTTGTGTGTGTGTGGTTTGTGTGTGTGTGGGGTGTGTGTGTGTGTGTGTTTGTGTGTCTTGCGTGCGGGCGGGCGTGCGGGCGTGCGTGCGTGCGGGCGTGCGTGCGTGCGTGCTTGCTTTGCGGGGGCGTGCTTTGGGGTGCGTGTGGCTTCTGCGTGGGGGGCGGGGGTTTTTCCAGGTGTGGGCGCGGGGCGTGCGGGGTGCGCATTTGAGTAAACTGAGAATTTAAAACAACTATTCCCTGAAAAGGACCCTTGGGGCAGTCCCCCCCATTTATAAGGACCCGTCAATTACATAAATATAAATTTGGGTTAGTTCGCCAAACACCCGCATGGGTGATGGACGAAAAATGATGTTTTTGGTACAAATATCCCATTAACAATAATAACATAGCCCCGAAACAATAATGAAAAGCGTAATTTCCCAACCCCAATTTTTTCATGATACAAGGTTTCATCCGTTTTTCTAATCGAATCTTATTAGGATTCCGGGGACTAAAACATCCGCGGCTTCACCCCCTTTTCCCCGCGAGAAAAAACACCCCATTTCTTTCCCTCCCCGGTTTTCGTCTCAAAGCGGGTTTATTTCCAGAGCTCGCGTTTTCCCGTGTCTGAAAGCTCAACCCCCCCGTGAAATTCGAGATCATGGGGGGATTTTAATGTCTGTCGTTCGCGGAGCTTCGGGCGAGGGGGGAATTCGCGGTCTTTTTTTCTTCCCCCGAACTGAACTTAAAAATCTTGTCATTACTAATTTCATGGTGCAGTATATGAACTTAGGGCACGCGCGCATGCAAACACCCCACACCCACACCCCCCCACACCCCTCCCCCCACCCCCCACCCACCCCCCCCCACCACCCACCCCCAACCCCCCACCCCCCCAAAAAACCAAACACAACCCCACACAAACAAACAACAACCCCCCCCCCAAAACAATCCCCAAACCCCTTTCCCCCCCAAAATTACCCCCTTTTTTCCCCTAAAATAATGATTTGGGAAAATCTGCCAAAAAACATTTAAAAAAAAAAACTAAATCAATTTCCCCAAAGTCCAAATGAAAGCATTAAAAATAATGAGTTTTTAACTTGTTCCAAATCAAAGTGCTCTTTTTTGTGTTTTTTTTTGTGGTGTGGTGTGTGGGTGGTGTGTTTGTGTTTGTGTTTGGTTGTTGTGTGTGTGTGTTTGTGTGTGTGTGTTGTGTGTGTGTGTGTTGTGTGTGTGTGTGTGTGTGTGTGTTGTGTGTGTGTGGTGTTGTTTTTTACATGCATGCTATTCACAAAAAACATATATAAAAATAATGCATATACCTACATGTGCATGTAAAAATCATCATCGAAAATCGATTTTTACAGATTTTAATAAAAAAATAAAATATAAAAACGCAACCATTCCTAAACCACATAAAAAACGCAAACATAAATTTCCAAGATAAAAAAATACCAAAAACCATTCATAATTAAACCCCAATGCAAAACAGCCCCCCCCCCAACACCACCCGACACCCCACATACAAACACACCCCCCCCTCCAAAAACACTAAACCCACAAACACCTCCAACTACATAACACACATAGGGATAAACGTTTAGTTTTCGCCCTTCGTGTCTGCATTTCATTTATAATTTCATATTTAAAATGTTAGAAATAACATTACATCATTTCTAAAAGTTCTATTAAAAACCCAAACACTGTCCCCTTTTCCCCGCTATTAAAATTTTTTCTGATGCAATTTACTATCGTTACTAATTTTAAAAATCTGAGCAAAAAAAAAAAAAAAATACTAATTCTCATACTATAAAAACCAAATTTTGGAAATCAAAAAATAAAAAAAAACAAAAAAATTAAAAAAAAACATCGTCAAAAATACCCCGTAAAAAACACACACAAACAAAACAATATAAAAACAAAAAAAAACAAGACCCCCCCACCCAACCCCAATCAAACAACCATTTATTAACCGTCCAACCAAAACCACACTAACAAAAGACCAGTGACAAATGCGCCCACTCGACTCTGCTCTCCACTTTTTTCTTTTAAATTACCAAAAATTTACGACCCGAAAAAATCAAGGGGCACCAAGCACGGAAACCCCGGGGGGCTATTAAACTTGGAAACGAGAAAGAGAGAGAGAAGAGAAGAGAGAGAGAGAGAGAGGAGGAAGAGGAGAAAGAGAGAGAGAGAGAGGAGGAAGAGGGGAGAGAGAGAGAGAGAGAGAGAGGGAAAAGAGAAAAAGGGAAAGATGAAGAGAGAGAGAAGAGAGAGAGAAGAGAAGGGGGAGAGAGAGAGAGAGAGGAAGAGGGAGAGAGAGAGAGAGAGAGGAGAAGAGGAGAGAGAGGGGAGAGAGAGAGAGAAGAGAGAGAGAAAAGAGAGAGAAAGAGAGAGAGGAGGGGAGAGAGAGAGGGGAGATGGAAAGGGGGGGGGTGGAGGAGAGGAGAAGAGAGAGAAAGAGACACTTGAGGAGGGGTTAGAAATGAGAAACACAGGGATATAAAAAGAGATAAAATAAGACTTGGAACAGGGGAGAAAGGAGGTTAAACAAAAAAACGGAGACAGGAAGAGAGGCCAGGAGAAAACACTCCAGGCGCACCGACAGAAAAAAAACGCGGCCAAACTTGCTTGCAAAAACAATTAATGGAGTTATATGAGGTCCAGAAACTTCAGAACACTTTATTAAGGAAAATGCCAAAACAACATCAAAAAGGGAGACCCATCAACCCCCACCCTCCACCCCCTTCCCCCCCCGTTCCTAATATCCCATCTCCCCACCCACCCCCCCCGCCCCCCTTTACCGCCCCCCCCCCTTCCTTTACCCCCTCTCCCTCTCCCTCCCGCCCATCCCCCCTTCTCCTCCTCCTCTCTCCCTCCCCCACTTCCCCCCCTCCCTCCCCCCCCTCCCCCCCCGCCCCCCCTCCTTCCCCTCCCACCTCCCTCCCCAAGACTTCCCGGATCCCCCCTCCCTCGGATTGTCCTCAAACCTTCAAAGTACCTTCTCTCTCCCCCCCCTTTCCCTCCCCCCCCCCTCAAAAGCCCTCCCCCTCCCCCCCCCCCCCCCCAAACCCCTGATAAAAGATAATAGAGGGCCTGATCACGTGTATTAATTTGCATCAACCACACCCACCCCGAACTCGTGGGGGGGGTGCGGGGGTAGGGGGGGGGAGTTCGAGTGTTTTTTCACAAATACCTCATATAACCCCACGAAAGCAAGGGCTTTTTGGCAAAAAAATAGAATTTTAAATATATATCTGTGAATAGCTCGTTCTACAGAAATTGATGTCTATCATCCATCGAGTTTTGCACGTAGCGCTTGCATTTTTAAAATTTGCATATATCTATATGCATATGATCTATCTCTCAACCTTTAATTCTTATATATACATTAAAAAAATATTAAAAATTTTTGGGGCCTTGCAAAAAAAAAAAAAAAATTAAAAAAAAAAAGGGGGGGGGGGTTAAAAAATTAAGGGGAAAGGTCAGAAACTTTCAAAAAAACCCAAACCCTTTCCCCCCCCCCTTTTGGGAAAACCCCCCCCCCCCCCCCCCAAACCCCCCCCCCCCCCCCCACCCCCCCCCCCCCCCCCCCCCCCCCCCCAAACGCCCCCCCCCCCCAAAAACCCCTTTTTCCCTATCCTTAAAATTTCATCCCACCCCAACCCCGCACCTAACGGGGGGGGGGGGGGTATCTTTCCCCCTCCCCCTTCCCCCGGGAAAACCTTTTCTTATTTTTTTTAAATCTTTTCACTCTCAAAGATTCATCTCCTCGGTTGTCCTACCCTTTCATTTACTTCCTTTCTTTTGCTTTTTCCCCCCTTCAACCTTTTTCCCTTAAAACATAAAAAGAATAAAAAAAATTTTATATTTATTATTTTATAATTTTAAATAATGTAGTTTAGAGTTGAGGTTTATGTATTAAATGAAAGAGGATTAGAGTGTATTTTG
>NC_051390.1:9558441-9566024 GCF_015228065.2 Penaeus monodon | reverse complement strand
TTTTTATTTGTTTTGTTTTGTGTGTGTGTTTGAAGGTCCAAAGGGGAATTGAGTGGATAGGAAAAGTGGAAAAGGGATAGGTTTTGATGGGGGGGGGGGGGGGAGGGGGGGGGGGGGGGGGGGGGAGGGGGGGGGGGGGGGGGTTTTGTGTGTGTTTTGGTGGGGTGTGTGTGGTTGTTTTTAAGCAAAGGGGGAGAGAAGAGAAAGCGGGGAAAAAAGGGGAGAGAGAGAAGAAGAGAGAGAGAGAGAGGGGAGGAGAAGAAGGGGAGGAGGAGGAGAGAGAGAGAGAGAGAGAGAGAAGAGAGAGAGAGAGAGAAGGGAGAGAGAGAGGAGAGGGGGGGGAGAGGGAGGAAGGGAAGGAGAGAGGGGGAGAGAGAAAGGGAGGGGGAGAGAGAGAGAGAGAGAGAGAGGAGAGGAGAGAGGGGAGAGAGGGAGGAGAGGAGAGGGAGAGGGGGGGAGGGGGGGAGGGAGAGGAGAGAGAGAGAGAGAGGGAGAGAGAGAGGGAGGAGGAGGAGGGAGGGAGGGAGGGAGAAAGGGAGGAAGGGAGGAAGGGAGAGAGAGAGAAAGAGAGAGAGAGAGGGAGGGAGGGAGGGAGGGAGAGAGGGAGAGAGGGAGAGAGAGAGAGAGAGAAAGAGAGAGAGAGAGAGAGAGAGAAGAGAGAGGGAAAGGAGGAAGGAGGGGAGAGAGAGAAGAGGAGAGAGGGAAGAAGAGGAGAGAGAGAAAAAAAAGAGAGAGAAGGAGAGAAGAGAGAGAGAGAGAAGAAAAAGGAGAGAGAGAGAGAGGGAGTGAGAGAGAATGAGGGAGAGGGGGGGAGGGGGGGGAAAGGGAGAAAAAGAGAAGAGAAAGAGAAAAAAACGAAAAAAAGGAAAAAGAGAAGAGAAGAAAAGAGGAGACCCAAAAACCGACCAGAGAGAGAGAGAGGGGGGGGGCCCCGGAAAAAGCGAGAGCGAGTGCGAGGGATCTTATAGAAATTCCCCCCCGATCAAACAAATCGCCGGCCCTGACGAAGTGAGCCGATGAGCGAAGTTCCTCGCACGGATCCAAAAAAAAGCCGAAATCCCGCAAGAGAGCGAGATGGGGGGGAAAAATTTTTTACCGGGGGGGGAATAAGTTGATAAAAAAAAAAAAAAGACTGCAGCGTCGCCCGCAATTTAGCAAAGAATCGTTGGAATTTTATACAAATTACAAATACACAGAAGACGGCAGACAGACACGACAACACACAAACAAGGCACGCGCACACAACACACACACACACAAACCCCAAACACACACACACAATCACACACCACACACACCCCACCCCCACACAAACCCCCACACACACACCCCCACACACAACACACAAACCCCTCATTTTTCCCAAATTTTTAGTTACACAAAAAAGGAAGTCAGACGCAGTGAAGGGGGTATCAAATTTGGATGCAATGGGCCCATGCTCAAGGCCGGTGTAGAGAAAAAAAACCGGACTCTATTCCCAAAAGGGTTTGTATCGGTTTCCAAATTCGTACCAAAATTACCGCACGTTTTTTTTTTTTTTTTTTTTTTTTTTTTTTTTAGTGGTATTCAAAAGGCCGTTCGTTTTAAAAATTTGGTGCCCCCCCCTGAAAAGGATCAAAATCAGGAGATATATGCGGATGAATTGGTTTATAACGAAATGAAAACGTATTGCCTCCAAAGCCAACAAATAAAACAAATTAAAAAAACAAATTACACCAAAAAAAAAATCCGCTTACAGACATAAATAAATAACAAATAAAATATAAAAATTATATATAAAATAAAGAACAGAAACAAGACACAGGGAACAATAACTAAAACGTCTTACGAAAGGCCGATCCAGCGACCTAATATATGCTTCTGGTATCTTGAAATTTGCATAATGGCATCAGCGAGGAAGCCATGGGCACAGGTAGATCCGAAGTAGAAAAGAAAAATGAAAAAAAAGAAGAAAAGAAAGAAAGAATGAAGGAAAGAAATAATAAGAAAAAAAGGGGGGGGAGAGAAAAGAAAGAGAAGAGAAGAAAAAGAAAGAAAGAGAAAGAAAAAGTGATAGCGGGTCGCCAATTACGTAGAGATGAGGCACACGAAGGAGAAAAAGAAAAAGAAGAAGAAGAAGAAGAAGAAGAAGAAGAAGAAGAAGAAGAAGATGAAGAAGAAGAAGAAGGAGAAGATGAAGAAGACGAAGAAGAAGAAGAAGAAGAAGAAGAAGAAGAAGAAGAAGAAGAAGAAGAAGATTCATCTATTTCGAGCCGCCTTTTAGGTAACTATCTTAGGGTACTGCCTGTACGCGTGTATGTGCGTGTACGTGTCTGTGTCTGTCTAAAACATCAAATCTAAAACGGCTTATTGAAATACTTTCCATGCCCTGTACTCCCTCCCAACGTCGTCTTACTCCAACACTTATTCCAAGAAATCTGCAACACAGCGAGAGCGTCTGCTGCAACTGCAAGCAACACGTGAGCGCCATGCAACGCAACTGGACGGGCCTTGGTGTCTGCCTGCTGTCAAAGGGAAGAGAGAGTCGCCATCTTGTCTCGGGAAGTCTTTAATGCTACGAGTTGCATACTTAATGCAGTGCGAAGGACAAGCAAGGGAGTGTGTGTGTGTGTGTGTGTGTGTGTGTGTGTGTGTGTGTGTGTGTGTGTCTGTGTGTGTGTGTGTGTGTGTGTGTGTGTGTGTGTGTGTGTGTGTGTGGTTTGTGAGAGTGTGAGTGTGTGTGTGGTGTGTGTGTGAGAGAGTGAGAGAGAGGAGAGAGAAGAGAGAGCGATGAGTGATGAGAGAGAGGAGAGAGAAGAGAGAGAGAGAGAGAGAGAGAGAGAGAGAGAGAGAGAGAGAGAGAGAGAGAGAGAGAGAGAGCGAGAGAGAGAGAGAGAGAGAGAAAGAGAGAGAAGAGAGAAGAGAGGGAGAGAGAGAGAGAGAGCGAGAAAGAGAGAGAGAGAGTGAGAAAGAGAGCCAGATAGATAGACAGAGAAAGAAAGAGAAAGAAAGAGAAAGCGCAGGAGGCAGAGGAGTGCTTTCCAGCCTGTGGGAGGAACCGGCTGTCGTAATCTGGTTACGCGATGGTGATTTGAATTAGATTAAGCCCGAAAGCATAAATTTATGGGCATGACGACCCGATGCGTTTGTGCGAGCTTTGCCATGGGGGGAGGAGTGGGGGGGGGGGGCGTGGGGGATGACAGTGGAAAGGGGGGTGGAGTGGAAAAGGAGGAAGGGGGGGGGGTCAAGAGTGGAGGTGGAAGCATAAGATAAAAAATAAGAGTTAGCGAGAGCAGCGGAAGTGGCGTGAGTAATCAAGAGGAGGATGTGATTGAGAACGATTAAGGAACAGGAGAAATGAAAATCAATTTACAGGCATATATGCATACATATCTATACCGTGTATCCGTAGTGTGTATGTAAGCTCATGATTACTCTGAGTGAAATGCACACACACACACACACAACACACACACACACACACACCACACACACCCCACACACAACAAACACACACACAAACACAAACAAAACAAAACAAATTTTATTTATATATATTATAAAATATTATAAAATTATATAAAATTATAATAAAAATACATATTTTATACATTATATAATTATATATATATTTTTATATTTTATATATTTTTTTTTTTTTTTTTTTTTATATATAAATTCCCAATATATATAAATTTATTTTAATTATATAAATAATATATATTATATATTTTATATATATATAAAAATATTTTTTATAATAACAATTATATTATTTTAAAATATTTTATAATATACATAAAATAGATAGATAGATGATAGAAAAGAATAGTATGTATATATATGTATAAATAAAATTTTATACATGTATTATAGTATATATATGTTAAAAAGTATATTTATTTTAAAATTAGGGTATAATAGGGGGTATATATTTTATTTAAAATATATATACTATTATATAATGTTAAAAATTTATATATGTATTAAAATGTGTTAATATAAAATATAGAATATATTTTAATTAAAATATAATAATATTTTTAATAATATACATGTATATAAATTATAAAACATATATTACTATAAATAGGGGGATTTACTTTAAAATTTTATATATAATATATATATAGAGAGAGAGGAGAGAGAGAAAAGGGGGAAAAGGAGAGAGAGAAAATTTGGAGGGAGAGGGGAAGAGGAGGGGAAGGAAAAGAGGAGAGAGAGGGGAGAGGCCTTGGGGGCCCCGAGGGGTTAGAGCATGGGAAATCAAGATTTTCACGGGAAATTTTGGGATTCCGGGGGTTCGGGGTCCCCGGGCCCGGGTGCGTTTTTCCCCTTTGGCCCAAGGAACTTCACCCCCGTTTTGCCCCCCCTAAAAAAAAAGACATATGTTTTTGGGGAAAGTAAAACGCAAGTGTCGTGGGGGAAAGTCACCGCCGTGGCACAACCGGGGTTTGATTGGAAAGGGGCATCCAATCAGGAAAAGGGTTTGGCATCCCATAAAACCTATCAGTAGTGAATTGAGAGGGGCCCTTTGCCGGCAGTGGAATAAAGGGTTTGTTGAAAAAAAAAAAAAAAATTAAATATATATAAATATATATATATATATATATATATATATATAATATAAATTTTAAAATTTACATATATATAATATAAAATATTATATAATATATTTTAATTTTATATATTAATATATAATATGCATATAATTTATATATTTTATATTTAAAATATAGGTCTAAAAAAAAAAAAAAAAAAATTAAATAAAATATATATAATAATAATTATATATATATAATATTAATTACATATATAATTATATATATATAATATAAAATATATTTTAATATATATATATTTATTATGTATGTATATAATATATATGATAAATAATAATATTTACTATATTTACTTTTTAAACCAATATATAATAACAAAATATTTTAATATATATATATATATTTTATATAATTTTAAAATATATAATTTTATTATATATATATATAAAATTATAAAATTATTCCTATTTTAATTTTATAAAAATTATATATAAAATATATATATAAAAAATACAAAAATATTTTATTTTTATATATATAATAATTATAATAATAATATATATATTATAAAATATAAAATATAAAAAATATATATAATCTATAAAAATTATAATATTACATATATCTATCTACATATAACATAAAATATATATATTTTTATATTAAAATAAAATATATATTTTATATATTATATTTTTGGGTTTTGTGTGGGGGTTTTGTGTGGTGTGTGTTTGTGTTGGTGTTGTATGTGTGTGTGTGTGTGTTTATATTTATAAAATTTATATAATATATTTTATATATATATAAAATATATATTTTTTTTATATATAAAATTATATATTTATATATTATAATAATATAATTTTTTATTTATAACAATATTAAAATATATAAATATATAAAAATAATAACATATATTAAAATTTTATACTAATATTATAAAATATTGTATCCTTTTAAAATATAAATATATTTTACTTTTATAAAAAATATATACAAATTTTAAAAAAAATATAAAATTACACAAATACCCACACACACACACACACACACACAAACACACAACACAACACAAAAAAACACACACACCACACACACACACCCAAACACACACAAAAACACACACACCCCCGCACAATAATATATATATATAAAATTATAGTATATAAATATATTTATATATAAAATATATATTTTTATATATATATATTTGCCAAAATAGTACTGGGCGGGCAACCCAGCCCAAGTCAGTGGGGGTCTCAAGCCGGATAAATAGAGAGAATGATACCAAAAAGGAAACCCCGGGCCCACTCCCCGGGGGAATGGAAATGGGGACCCCTACCACGTAAAACCCCTCCAAGTCATCCCCAACATGAAAAACAAATTTTGTATAGCTGTGGGCCCCGGGGGCTCAAAAAATGAACCTACGTTAAAAAAAAAAAAAAAAAAAAAAAAAAAAAAAAAAAAAAAAAAAAAAAAAAAAAAAAATATATATATATTAATATATTAAAATATTATATATAATATATATATATATAATATATATAAAATAAAATTATATAAATAAATATATACATTATATAAATTATATAAACATTTTATAATAAAATAATATATATATTTTAATATATATATATAAAATAATATATATATTTGGGGGGTGGGTGTGTGTGGTGTGTGTTTTGTGGTGTGTGTGTGTGGTGTGTGTGGGGTGGTGTTGTGTGTGGGTGTGTGGTGTGTGTGGTGTGTATATATTAAAATATATAAAGATATATATATATATATATTATATAATTTTAAAAAATATATATATATATAATATATTTTATTTACCGGCCCCCAGCTCCCCCACAACCCCTACCCGGCCGCAGGAGGGGGTTTAAGAGGGGGGTCCACCTTGACCAAAGGAGACGCGGGGCCTTTTTCCTTTTGGAACCGACCCTCCTCCGGGGAGCCAAAGTCCTTTCCCCCCCTTTTTTTCGGGGCATTTTTTCCCCCCCTCTTTTTCCTTTCCCAAACCAAGCCAGCACCACCCCCGAAGTGCCCCCCCCACGCCCCTCCCCACGCCATCTCCGTGGCTCATCCTTCACTAAGACAGCTGGCTTCGGGGCGGGTTCCATGTGGCTCACTGGCTCACTGGCCGGCACTGGATGGCACTGAGTTTTCGCCCACCCTCTCTCCTTCCCTCCGGTCCTTCCTCTTCCTCCCCTCCCTCTTTCCCTCTCCCCCTTCCTCTTCCCATTCCCTCCCTTCCTCTTCCCTCTCCCTTCTCACCCTTCCTCCCCTTCCTCTTCGCCTTCCTACCCCTTCCCTTGCCCCCCCTCCAAACGTGGCACTAGCAGGCGGCCATCAGTGAAAGGGGAAAAGCGTTTAGACCCGAGGGGCACCCCGATTACGCCCGAATACTCTCATCCATCACGTCACGTGTGGGGGATGGAGTGGGGGGGGGATGGAAAAGGAAGGGAGGGAAAGGAAGGGGGGAAAGGAAGGGGAAGAAAGGGAAGGGAAGGAAGGGGAAAAGGGAGGAAAAAGGAGGAAAGAATGGTAGGAAGGAAGGGAGGATAGTCAAATATGATGATATTTTTAATGACATGAAAAGAACGCGAGAGCGAGAGAGAAAGTGTGTGGTCGGGGTGTGTATGTGTGGGGTTTTGTGTGTGTGGGGTGTTGGGGTTGGGGTGTGTGTGTGTGTGTGTGGGGTGTGTGGGTGTGGTGTGTGGTGTGGGGTGTGGTGTGCGGGTGCCCTGCGTGGGCGTGTGGGTTTTTTTTTGGGTATCGTCGCTCCCTCTTTCCCCCTTCCCTCCTCCTCCCCCCCTCCCCCCTCCATCCATCCATCCATCCATCTATCCTCCTTCCCTCCCACCCACCCTCCCCTTCCCTTTTTCCCTCCCCTTCCCCCCCCCTCCCCCTCTCCATCTTTAAATTTTCCTCCTCCACCCCCCTCGCGCCGCTGGGCAATGCAAGAACACACATCCGGAAACTAAATCAACAGCGGGAGAGCGATACAAGCGCGTCGTCGTAATTCAAAGGAGGAAGAGGAAG
>NC_051390.1:9550941-9553441 GCF_015228065.2 Penaeus monodon | reverse complement strand
ATGACTCACCCTCCTCCCCGGCGACGCTCGGCGTGCCCTCCTAACCTCGTTTTACTTCGATTACTTTTTCAGCAATGTAAGCGCGCGCGTGTGGACGTTGGTGTACGTTGGTGGACGTTGATGGACGTAGACGTACGTGGATTGGGGGAATGTACGTATGCGCGCGCACGCGTGTGTGGTGTGTGTGTGTGTGTGTGTGTGTGTGTGTGTGTGTGTGTGTTGTGTGTGGTTTTGTGTGTGTGTGTGTGTTGTGGTTTTTGGGGGTTGTTGTGATGAGTGAGGAGTGATGATGAGTGAGTGAGTGAGTGAGTGAGTGAGTGAGTGAGGATGGGGGGGTGGTGGGGGGTGGGTGAAGTGAGTGAGTGAGTGAGTGAGTGAGTGAAGGAGTGAGTAGGGGGAGTGAGTGAGTGAGTGAGTTAAGTGTGTGTGCCTAATTGGCTTTGTCTACGAGTGTGTGTGCGTTCGCTTCAATCTATCAGTGTTTCACGCGCACACATATTTGAATGCAACTGAATTCTTGAGCAGTAAATAATGGTACACGTGGTCGTTCATCAGAGAATACTTCATTCTGATGAATGAAGTATTCTCATAACACAAGAGCTATTTTGCCAAAAGTGTGCCCGCTTGTCTGCTTGCTCACATATCGGTCTGGCGTCTCTCTCTTCTCTCTCTCTCTCTATCTTTACTCTCTCCCCTCTCTCTCTCACTCCTTCTCCTCCTCCTCCTCCTCTTCCCCCTCCTTCTCTCTCTCCTCTCTCTCTCTCTTCTCTCTCTCTCTCTTTACTTTCTCTCTTCTCTCTTCTCCTTTCTCTCTTCTCTTCTCTCTTTCTCTCTCTTTCTCTCCCCTTCTCTCTCTCTCTTCTCCTCTTCTTTCTTTTTTTTTTGTTTTTTTTTTTTTCTTTTTTTTTTTTTGTGTTGTGTGGGGTTTTGTGGGGGTGTGGTATGTGTGTTATGTGTGTGTATGGTGTTATGTGTGTATGTGGGGGTATTGGGTGTGTATGTGGTGTATGTGTGTGTATGGGGGTGTGGGGTTTTGCGTGAGTGGGTGCGGGGAGTTGCGTTCCGTGTGCCCACCCCTTCCTCCACCCTCCTCCGTACCTCCTCCATCAATCCACCCCTCACCATCCATCCACCCATCCACCATCCATCCATCCAAATCCATCCATTTCCATCCACCCCTCTCTCCCCATCCATCCATCCATCCATCCATCCATCCATCCATCCATCCATCCATCCACCCATCCATCCATCCATCCATCTTTTAACCCACCTCTCCCTTTCTCTACTCGACCCTCCTGAATTCCCTGTACCATTTAGCATCCTAATGATTAAAGACCAAGCGTACATCAAACTCCATTAAAAATGCAGTCAATCCAGCGCGCTCGTGGGATAGCAAACGCGCTCAAGTGCTTGTGCAATGTGCAAGATAAATTGCGCTGATCGTAAAGCATGCAATCTTCTTGCAAAATTGCCACCACGTGACGGCCGCTTTGATGACGTCATTGATATTTGTCCCCTATATAAAAGGAAAAGTTCTGACGTCAAGGGAAACGTAAAATGTCAAAGTGCAAAGTTCAAAGAGTTCATTGAAGAAGCAACCACATGGCATTTGTTCATTAAATGTCTTGTAATATCACTCCGTCATGATAAGTTTATTATCGTCATGAGTAATGATAAAGATCACAATAATAACAATAAGAATAATTGTTATTTTGATCATTTTATTATTATTTATTATTCTGGTTATCATTATTATTATGGTTATCATTATTATGATTATTATCATTTATTATTATTGTAACAACTATTATCATCATTACCATTATAATGATCACTATATTAATATTAATTATTATTGTTATTATCATTATTATTACTATGATTATTACCATAATCATTATCATTATTGCTACTATTACTACAATTATCAATATCATTACGACCACCATTTTATTATACGAAGAAAATAAGAAGAAAAATAAGATAAAATAAAATAAGAATGAAAATAAGATAAAATAAAATGAGAAGGAAAATAAGATTCAAAATCAAATTCAGATTCAAAATAGATTTGAATAACAAACACAATTATAAAACCATTAGTAATGATCATGAAAAAAAAAAAAAAAATCGCAATGATAATCAAGTAACGGAATCTCTCGTCATCCACATCCCTTCCACCTCTTCCACAACAATTCAGAACGAAAAAAAAAAAAAAAAAGTTAAGCACAGCCATTTTCTCTCCATGTTCCTTCCGTCTTTTCGTTTTTTCTTTTCTTTCCATATCCCTTTCTCTCTACATCCCTTCCACATTGCTTTTCTTTCTTTTCTTTCCATATCACTTCCACCTCCTCCACCCCAATGCAAATCTTAACCAACCCCCCCTCAAAAAAAAAAAAAAAAAAAAAAAAAAAAAAAAAAAAAAAAACATTAAGCAACTTTCCCGCCATTTTCTCTCCACATCCCTTACACCTTTTCTTTTTTTCTTTTTCTCTTTCTTCTC
>NC_051390.1:9543239-9550841 GCF_015228065.2 Penaeus monodon | reverse complement strand
CTTTCACACTGTCTTATTTTACTGCCTTCCGTGTTATTTCTGATACCCGACTTGAATATTGTGATATATCTAGTGATCGTCTCCAACTAGTTGTTTTCGTATTCGTGGCTTCTAGAAGCTTCTGTTAGTCATGTGCTCAGTTTGACGTCATGGGTCATCTTCCTGTTTACCATCTTTTCATCTGACCATTTTTTCTGGATTTCGCCCTCATCTTCGCCGTATTGTTCTATTTTCTGATGTTGCGACCGGATGGTGCGTCCGCTCTGCCTCGTGTTGTTTACGAATAATGCGTATCTGTCCACGACAGCAGGAGTGGATGGCGGTGTCGGATCTTGCCATCTTTTTCCGCCGTAAACGAGCTAAATTTGTCAGATCATGAATGATACTTCTACGATGGTTGTGAAGGTGTGAAGTGGCAGGGCATACGCAGTTCTTCCTCCTTGAGTGGCGCTGTTGTGAGTTGATTATATCTATTGACAAATCATCATGGAATAACTACCCATAAACATATACATTTACAAAAACACAAATCCACACGTTAACAAGTCATGCCCGATATCCTTCCTTGCAGCTTCCCCCATCCTATGTTTCCTTTCGTACCCACCACTGTCCGCGGCCTTACTTTTTCTTCCATTTCTCCATTTCTTCTCTGTCCACCTTCCACACTTCCCTCTCCACTCGCCTCACCCAATCATCTTCCCTCTCCCCTCACCCCTTCCCCTTAATATTCCCCTACCCTTTCGTTTCTCCTCTCTCCTCACCCTCTCCCCTCTGCATTCCCCTACCCCATCCCCTATCCCCTACCCCTTACTCTCTCCTTTCTCCTCACCCCCCCACTTTCTTGCAATACAGCCCCCTCTCCATGTCCACAATATGATGATTTTGTAGCAAGATGTTTACGCTGGTGCCGGCGCTATCTGCAATTTTGGCGCTGAAGGGCCGTGAGGGAACAGAGGAAGTGGGTGTTGGGGAAAGGAAACACAATGAGGAAAAAGGCCGAGAGAAGTGGGGGGGGGGGGGAATAATAATATAATAAATGCATATCGATATAATTATCTGCACAAGCGCCGAGGCCAAGATGCGAGCACGTACATGAACACACACGCACACGAACACAAGCACAAGCACACACACACACACACACACACACACACACACACACACACACACACACACACACACACACACACACACACACACACACACACACACACACACCCATCCACACACACACACACACAAAACCAGCCCCACACAACCCCCTCCCCCCCCCACGTCGCACATTTACGACACGACTCCGCGAGGGGGGCGGGACGACGCCCTAAGAACCACCACGTACTGAGAGGCCGGGAACGACACCCACAGCCTGTCGTCCCAGCGCCCGCCCCAATGTCTCGTAGAATTTATATCAAGGAATAATCTAAATTGCGCGGATGGACGGAGGGGAGAGGGAGGGAGAGGGAGGGGGGGTGGAGGGAGAGGTAAAGGAGGGAAGGAGGGAGAGGTAGAGGGGGGAGGGAGAGAGGGTGGGAAGGAGGGAGAGGTAGAAGGGGGAGAGGCAGAGGAGGGAAGGAGGGAGAGGTAGAGGAGGGAAGGAGGGAGAGGTAGAGGGGGGAAGGAGGGAGAAGTAGAGGGAGGAAGGAGGGTTTGAGGAAAAAGGATAGACATACAGACAGATAGAGAGATAGACAGACAGACAGACAGATATAGAAAAAAGAGTCATTTTAAACAGCGGGAATAATAATAAAAAAAAAGGAAAAAAAAATAAATAAGACAACGAAAACTCATAATCGAACCCTGCGCGGCGAAGGAGGTCGTATTCCCGTTTTCTTTACGATTTCCAACGCGTTTTCTGTGCCATTTCACGGAGCAAACTTCCCAACACAGCCGTGGAAATGAGAGAAAAAATACGCACTTCTTTGCTCCTTATGGATTTCCGGTCTCATGTTTACAGTTCTTATAACTCTCATGTCCAATTCTACGCTCGTGAAATAAACATGCGATAAGTAAAGAAAACGTAAAACACGGAAAACAAGAGTCTATTCGTTACATTCCCACGATGGCGGCTTCGAGTCCCGCCGACGGATCAGCTGTTCGCGTAATCCAGGCTCTCCCGATGTATTTTTAATCAGCAATTCTAAACGCTGCGTTTGCTCGTCAAATACAAGGCCGGGCAATTTTGTTTTCGGAGAGAAATTCATGCGCGATTACTCTCGCCCGAATTATATTCTCATCCTTGCAAATGAAATGCGGTTTGGGGGAGTGTTGGTACGATTTTTTTCTTTTTTTTTCTTTCCCTCTTTCTTTCTTTCTCTCCCACTCTCATTTCCTGCTCCATTTCATCTCTCTCTCTCTCTCTCTCTCTCTCTCTCTCTCTCTCTCTCTCTCTCTCTCTCTCTCTCTCTCTCTTTCCCTCTCTCTCTTTCCCTTTCCCTCTCCCTCTTTTCCTCTCCCTCTCCCTCTTCCCCTCTCCCTCTCCCTCTTTTCCCTCTCCCTCTCCCTCTTTCCCTCTCCCTCTCCCTCTTTCCCTCTCACTCTCCCTCTTTCCCTCTCACTCTCCCTCTTTCCCTCTCACTCTCCCTCTTTCCCTCTTCCTCTCCCTCTCCCTCTCCCTCTCTTATGATGATGACAATGAAGAAGAAGAAGAAGAAGAAAAGAGAAGAAGAAGAAGAAATAGAAATAGAAGTAAAAGAAAAGGAAGAAAAAAAGAAAGAGAAAAGGCAGAAAAAAGGAAAACAAAATTACAAATACGGCCATAACCCACATGATTTTTCTTCTGCTTCTTTCTTCCCTTCCTGTCTTCACCTTTAGGACGCACCTCGCCGTCCGCACCAACGAACCCGTATTTTAAAATCTGTATAACGATATAGTAAAGCCCTTCCCGCCTGCAACCCTCCTCCCCCCCCCCAAAAAAAAAAGATAAAAAAAACGGCCTAATAATATTTGCATACACAAACATGCCTTTCGTTCTGCACACGCGCCATCTTGTCTCTATCTTTATCTTTTTTCGATTTCTTTTTCTTTCATTCTTTGTTTTTGTCGACCTCACCTTCTCTCTCACCTTCCCTCTGACTCCCTCTAGCTCTCTATCTATTCATCTCTCTCTCTCTCTCTCTCTCTCTCTCTCTCTCTCTCTCTCTCTCTCTCTCTCTCTCTCTCTCCCCCTCTCTCTCTCTCTCTCTCTCTCTCTCTCTCTCTCTCTCTCTCTCTCTCTCTCTTATATATATATATATATAATATATATATATATATATATATCCCTCCCTCCCTGTCTCTCCCTCCCTCCCTCCCTGTCTCTCCCCCCCTCCCTCTCTGTCTCTCTCTCTCCCCCCCTCTCTGTCTCTCCCTCCCTCCCTCTCTGTCTCTCTCTCTCTCTCTCTCTCTCTCTATCTCTCTCTCCCTCCCTCTCTATCTCTCTCTCCCTCTTTCTCTTTCTCTCTCTCTCTCTCTCGTTCCCCTCACTCTCTTTTTCCCTCCCCCTCCCTCTCCCTCCCCCCTCTCTCTCCCTTCCCTTCCTCTCCCCCTCTCTCTCCCTTCCTGTCTCACTCTCCTTCTCTTCCTCTCTCTCCCTCTGAAACGAATGTGTTAAAAAAAAAAAAGCGAATATGGATCAAGCCTTTTCCCAATGCCAGGTGCTTTAAGCTTCGTCTCTCTCACCTCTATTATCAATAAACTATTAGCAAAACTACATTCCTCCGCAGGCCCTGCTTCCTTTCTCTCTGGGGAAATGGGAGAAAACAAATCACCTGATCACCTATTTGTTTCGGCGGCTCACCTGTTTTCGTTCGGCAACGTGCCAACAGAAAGGTGATCGATACTGCCTTCGAAAATATAAGAGATATATGGCAACAGGTTCGCCGAAAGAAACAAATTGGAATATGAATGTATACAGGAATTGCAAATATAAATCGGCCGGTATAAATTGCTTTCAATTCAATTTTATGGGAGTTCCGTTCTTGCTCTCACTCAGAACTCTCTCCAGCTTTCCCCTCCTTTCTCTCTCCCCTTTTCTTCTATTCTCTTCCCTTCACTCTTTTTTCTTTGTCTCTGTCTCTGTTTGTCTGTCTCTGTCTCTGTCTCTGTCTCTGTCTCTGTCTCTGTCTCTGTCTCTCTCTCATACATACACACACACACAATATATATATATATATATATATATATATATATATATATATATATATATATATATATATATATATATATATATATATAATGTATGTATATATATGTGTGTGTGTATGTGTATGTATGTATGTGTATATATATACATACATACATATATGTGTGCGTGCGTGTGTTTATATATATATATATATATATATATATATATATATATATATATATATATATATATATATATTATTATTGTGTGTGTGTGTGTGTGTGTGTGTGTGTGTGTGTGTGTGTGTGTGTGTGTGTGTGTGTGTGTTATGTGTGTGTGCGTGTGTGTGCGTGTGTGTGCGTGCGTGCGTGCGTGCGTGCGTGCGTGCGTGCGTGCGTGCGTGCGTGCGTGCGTGCGTGCGTGCGTGCGTGCGTGCGTGCGTGTGTGCGTGCGTGCGTGCGTGCGTGCGTGTGTCTATGTGTGTGCGCGTGCGTGCGTGCGTGCGCACTGAGTGAACTGAGAAGTTAAACAACTACTTCCCTGGAAAAGGATCATTGGGCAGTCACCCCAGTATAAAGAGCCCGTCAATTACATCATATCAACTTGGTAGTTCGTCAAACACCGCATCGGTGATGGCACGAATATGATGATTATATGTACAATATATACATAATAACAATAATAACAATAGCCTGAACAATAATGAAAAGCGTAATTCCCAACCTAATTTTACATGATACAAGGTTTCATCGCGTTACTAATCGAATCTTATTAGGATTCAGGCGACTAAAACATCCGCGGCTTCCACCCTTTTCCTGCGAGACAAACACCGCATGTCTTCCGTCGCGGTTACGTCTCAAAGCGGGTTTATGTCCAGAGCTCGCGTTCCTGTGTCTGAAAGCTCGACCCCCGCGTGAAATTCGAGATCATGGCGAGATTTTCAATGTCTGTCTGTCTACGCGGAGCATTCGGGCGATGGGGGGAATTCGCGGTCTTGTTTTCTTCCTCCGAATCTGAACTTAAAAGTCTTGATCATTACGTAAGTTTTCATGGTGCAGTATATGAACGTAGGGCACGCACGCATGCAAACACCCAACACCCACACCCACATCCACACCCATCCCACCCACCCACCCACCCACACCCACACCCACACACACACACACACACACACACACACACACACACACACACACACACACACACACCACCCCCACCCACACACACACATCCCACACACCCGTATATCCCGCCAATGTCCACCCACTTTCTCTCTCCCGTGATGAGAAATAAACTCGATTTAGGACACAATCTCGCCACAGGGACCAAACTATGTAAAACAAACATACATTCCATAAATCGAATTTCCGAAACCGTCCACAAATAGAAACGCATTACATAAATATATAGATGTATTTGAATATCTTGCTCTCTATATAGTACAATGTAGCTGCTATAATACAAATACAAAATGATCCAGATATAGAAGTACATTATAAATAGATGCAGTGTGCACTCGTACAAATGCATGTGTGCGTGTGTTTGTGTTTGTGTTTGGGCTTGTGTGTGTGTGTGTGTGTGTGTGTGTGTGTGTGTGTGTGTGTGTGTGTGTGTGTGTGTGTGTGTGTGTGTGTGTGTGTGTGTGTGTGTGTGTGTGTGTGTGTGTGTGTGTGTGTGTTTACATGCATGCATACTTACACAGATATACATATATAAACATATATGCATATACCTACGATGTGCATGTAAACTCATCATCGAAGATCGATTTACAGATTTACATAAAAAAATATATATAAACGCTAACCATTCCTAAACACACATAAATACGCAAACATAAATTCACAAAGATAAAACATACATACAAAAACACAATATCATAATTACACCCAATGCAGAAACAGCCCCCCCCCCAACACACACACAGACACGCACACATACAATCACACCCACCCATCCAAACAAACACATAAACACGCACAAACACCTCCAACGTACATACACACACATAAGGTGATAATCGTTCAGTTTCGCCCTTCGTGTCATGACGATTGCATTTATAATTTCATAATTGAAATGTATAGAAATAACATTACATCAATTACTAACAGTTCTATTAAAACCACAATCACTGTCGCATTTTCCCTGCTATTAATATTTATCTGATGCAATTTACATATCGTTAACTGAATTTGAAAAATCATAGAGCAAAAAAAAAAATACATAATTCTCATACGTATAAATACCAATTTAGGAAGTCAAAAAATAAACAAAAAACAAACAATTAAAAAAAAAACATCGTCAACAATACCACGATAAAAAAACACACACAAACAAACAACACAATATAAAAACAAGAAAAAAACAAGACCCACCTCACACCAATGCCCCAATCAAACAACCATTCATTAACCAGTCAACACAACGACCACACTACCAAACGACCAGTGACAAATGCGCCCACTCGACTCTGCATCTCCACTTTCTTCTTCAAATTACCAAGACAAATTACAGACCCGAAAAAACTCAAGGATGCACTCAAAGCAGCGGAAACCCCCGGGAGGCATAATTAAAACTTGGAAACAGAGAAAGAGAGAGAGAGAGGAGAGAGAGAGAGAGAAGAGAGAAAGAGAAAGAGAGAGAGAGAGGAGAGAGAGAGAGAGAGAGAGAGAGAAGGAGAGAGAGAGAGAGAGAGAAAAGAGAGAGAGGAGAGAGAGAGAGAGAGAGAGAGAGAGAGAGAGAGAGAGAGAGAGAGAGAGAGAGAGAGAGAGAGAGAGAGAGAGAGAGAGAGAGAGAGAGATGGAAAGAGGGGGGGTGGAGGAGAGGAGAGAGAGAGAAAGAGAGACACTTGAGGAGGGGTTAGAAATGAGAAACACAGGGATATAGAAAGAGATAAAAATAAGACTTGGAACAGCAAGAGAAGAGGAGGTAAACAGAAAAACGGAGACAGGAAGAGAGGCCAGGAGAAAACACTCCAGGCGCACCGACAGAAAAAAAACGCGGCCAAACTTGCTTGCAAAAACAATTAATGGAGTTATATGAGGTCAGAAACTTCAGAACACTTTACTTAAGGAAAATGCCAACACAACATCAAAAGGCAGACCATCTAACCCCCACCCTCCACCCTTCCCCACCCGTATCCTAATATCCCATCTCCCCACCCCACCCCGCCACCTTCACCGCCACCCCCCTTCCTATTACCCCCTCCTCCCTCTCCCTCTCCGCCCACTCCCTCCTTCTCCCTCCTCCCTCTCCCTCTCCGCCCACTCCCTCCTTCTCCCTCCCACCTCCCTCCCCAAAGACTTCCCAGGATCCCCCCTCCCTCGGATTGTCCTCAAGCCTTCAAAGTAACCTTCTCTCTCTCCCCTTGCCCCTCCCCTCCCCTCAAACGCCCTCCCCTCCCCCCTCAACCCCATGATAATAGATAATAGAGGGCCATGAGTCACGTGTATTAATTTGCATACATAGCCACACACGCCACGCAGACTCGTGGAGGAGGT
>NC_051390.1:9535739-9540739 GCF_015228065.2 Penaeus monodon | reverse complement strand
TCTAGGGGGAATATAGAGACATAAAAATGAATGCGTGGAAAGAGAAAAAATCAGAAATGCAGAATAATTCTCTCTCTCTCTCTCTCTTTCTCTCTCTCTCTCTCTCTCTCTCTCTCTCTCTCTCTCTCTCTCTCTCTCTCTCTCTCTCTCTCTCTCTCTCTCTCTCTCTCTCTCTCTCAATCTTTTATCTCCTCTGTAAGCCAGAGGGGAAGGGGGGGGGGAGATATGAACCAACAATTAAGACAAAAGTACCGGTGCAGGAAGGGTGAAAAAAAACGATACAGAGAGAGAGAGAGAAAAAAACGGAATCCGGACCACGACGCGAAATAAGGAAGAGCGAGAGACGGTAAGAATTATGCGAATACCGAGTAGAAAATAACGGGAAGGAGACGCAAGGGCAAGCCAGGAAGATGAGACGGCCAATTAGCGCCGCGTGGACGTAATGATGCGGAGTAGGAGACGCGAGGGGCGGTAGAGGGTGGGGGTGGGGGTGGGGGTGGGGTGGGGGTGGGAGAAGGAAGGGGGAAAGAGGAAGGGGAAGAGGGAAAGGGGGAAAGGGGTAGAGGGGGGTAGGGGTGAGGGAAGCGGGAAAGAGAGAGAGAAAGAGAGAGAGAAAGAGAGAAAGAGAAAGAGAAAGAGAGAGAGAGAGAGAGAGAGAGAGAGAGAGAGAGAGAGAGAGAGAGAGAGAGAGAGAGAAGAGAAAAATAATAATAGAGAACAGAGACGATAGAGAAGAGAGAGGAAGAGGAAGAAAGAGGTAAAAAGAGAAGAAAAAAACAAGAAAAAGGAGAAAGAAAGGAAGAGGGTAGAGACGAATAAAGATGGGGAGACAGAGTAAAAAAAAAAAAAAAGGAAGCGACAGACGTACACAGAGACAGACACACACATAGACGCATTATGTTGCGCACATGTAACGAATAACAAGACCAATTTATCCCTGATCAAAAATTCATGCCTGTAATTAAGTAGTTAAAAACAACGACCGGCTCACACACACACAAAAATTATATCCATTCTGTTCAACGCTCGCAAAAATCGTAGATGAACTCATAACGCCCTCCACTACTAAGGTTGGGAATAATTTATAAACATGAGGATAAACATTTGCCTCCACCCTTTAAAAAATAGTTTTAATAACTACAAAAATAAACATAAAAAAAATCAGCCAATAAAACAGCACCACCAGATCCGTCCTTTGATGCAGCATCTATGGACCCCCCTCCCTGGATAACCCCTGACCCCTACCTAACCCTTGACCCCGACTCGCTCCTGACCCCTGGCTCACCTCTGACCCTTGTCGAAACCTTGACCCTGTCTGACCTGACCCCTGACCTCATACTCCCGTCCAGAAGGAGAGAACAGAAGTATGGAAGCGAGGTGAGAGAAGATTGAATGGACTGGAAAAAGACGAAGGGAAGGAATGTGGAAGATAGAAAGAGGACAGGAGAAAAAAGGAGGATGGAGGACGAGGGGAAACCACTAAAGAATAGTGGAGGAAGACGATAAATAAATAACCAGGACGGCAGAGAAGGACAAGAGGAGAACAGAAGACAAGCACGAAAGACTAGAAGAGGCACACCAGCAAACAAGGTGATCCGAAACGATAGAGACTCAGAATACAAAAAAAAAATCAACAATAATAGTAACACTACAACACACACAAACACAAGACGAAGAAGAAAGAAAAGAGGAGAAGGGAAGATGAGGAGGAAGAGGAGGAAGAGGAGTCCCGGTGGTTTATGGTATAGAGGACCATGGCACGACAGGCGCCACCTCTCGCTGCGACCATTACCTCTGGTTTTACTCCCACTCAAGTGTGTACTCTCGAGGAGTTATGGTGTAAAGGGGGGGGAGGAGGAGGAAGGGGAGGAGGAGGAAGGGGGAAAGGAAGGGGGGAAGGGGGAAAGGAAGGGAGGAAGGAGGGAAGGGAGGGGAGGAAGGAGAGGGGAGGAGGAGGAGGAGAGAGGAGGAGGAGGAGGAGGAGGGAGGAGGAGGAGGAGGAGGAGGAGGAGGAGGAGGAGGAGGAGGAGGAGGAGAGGAGAAGAAAGGAAGAGCCGGAGCAAAGAAAGGGTGGAAGGAGGAGAAGGAGGAAGCGGGAAAGGAATAGCGGAGAAAGGAAGCCCAAGAAAAAAAAACGGAAGGTCGAAGAAAGAAAGAGGGAAGGGAGAGGGGAAAGAGAGTGGAGAGCTTAAGGGGAAGGACTGGAGGTGGAGGGAAGAAGATGAGGAATAAGGAAAGGTGTGAAGATAAAAAAAAGAGAATTATGTTGATCAAGATACATCTTGGTGATGACATGAACTTGGGTTAGTAATAACACGATGATGGTAATCATGTTGGCAATGATGGGATGATTAGTGAAGACGACATCAAAATGACGTTCACATCGATGTTGATAATGATCTGACAATAAAAAAAACATCACCAATAGAAAAAAAAAACATTACAAAATACATCGGAATCGCACACATTCAGCGCAACGACACACATCCCCCTAAACCGCTAGGCCTTTCCTCGAGCCACCTCCTCATCCCAGCAGGCCCTTCCGCTCCCCATCGCATCGGCAGTTCCCCATCAGCCCAACTGGTCCCGCCAGACCCACAATCCCCATCAGGTGTTTTGCAATCACAGCCCCGATCAGCCCTGAACGCCTCCTGTCGATCCTCAAACCCCTTCTCCACTCAGAAAAAAGACCCTAGGGGGCTTGATCTGGTGGAGGGGAGGGGAGGGGAAGGGAGGGGAGAGGAGGATAGGGGAGGAGAAGGGAGGGGAGGGGAAGAGTAGGGGTGAAGAGGAGAAGGGAAGGGAAGGGAAGGAAAGGGAGGGAAAGGGAAGGGAAGGGAAGGGAAGGGAAGGGAAGGGAAGGGAAGGGAAGGGAAGGGAAGGAAAGGGAGAGGAGGGGAGGACAGGGCAGGGCAGGGGAGGGGTGGGGGGTGGGGGACACGGCATCTCATGTAGAGACGGCGCCCGCTTCCTTCATCGCCGCGTAAGGAACCCTCCCCCCCTCGCCCTCGACTCCATCTCGGCCGCCCCGTGTTTTGAGGGTCGGCGCCGCCCGTGGAAACCCCATTCACGGGACTGTAAAAGATGATTAACATATAGAGTGCGGGATTAACTCACCCTCGCCTGGCCTTAGGCGCTCGCCAGGTGCCGGGATGCAAAATCGGGACGTGTTAGACTTACGGCAGACACGCGCGTTCTGTGCACGGATTCGTAGTGTTAAACTATATGTTAAATTTAAGGCATAAATGAAAAAAAAATATATATATAGTAACTAGATACTGATGGTTTGGACATGCATACACGGACACCAATACAAACACAATCACCCCCTCCCCCCCCCACACACACAAGAAGACAAACACACACACAAGCAAACACAAAAAAAAAAAAACACACACACAAACAAACAAACACACATACATTCACCCATCCACCTACCCACCCCACCCACCCACACGCAAAATTACCCCTCCCCCACCTCCACCCCCCCAGCTTGGCCTCGTTGTAGGACCTCCGAGCCGGCCATCGAAGCCATGTTTACGGTGGCCGAAACGACGGAAAGTTTTCAAGGGAGAGAATTATTATTAGATTCCGGCATCGATTACCTCAAGGCGGGCTGACAGGCTCCCGCGATTCCTGGGGAGTTTTGTGACAACCTATCTCAATATAACTTTAATCTATTTCATTTCTATCAATTAATATGTATATTTCATTATGAATATATCTATTTTTTTTATCCCTTTTATTTCAAATTGGATATATATTCACATCGTATCCAAATGGAAATAATCTTTCTCTCTGTTATCTTACTTGGACTGTGCGCTAATCCATGCGTTTTGCAATCACATTATATGCTTAAATACACTCCCTCGTGTATTCTTGTAATACCATGCATTTTATCTGATTTACGTCCCTCTAGCTTTCCTTTATGCACATCAAACAGTTAATATTTTGATGATTTTGATTGCACTACTTCACTTTCAATATCCTGTTAAATGCGCCTCGCTAACAGCATCATTTCTGAGAATCTGGAGAAAAAAAAAACATTGCAATAATCTCAGCCTTGTTTATCCACATTTCACTTTATGCTTCCGCTCATTTCACTCTGAATAATTCCTCGGCCTCTCTTTTCCTCCTTTTACTGCATTTTACTCTTTGTCATTCCCTTTATGCATGAAGGGAGTGCCAGAGTTCTCGCTTTTCTTTTCCTCTCTTCTCTCTTGCAAATATTTATCTTTCCTCAGTTATATATATATATATATATATATATATATATATATATATATATATATATATATATATATATATATTTGTGTGTGTGTGTGTGTGTGTGTGTGTGTGTGTGTGTGTGTGTGTGTGTGTGTTGTGTGTGTGTGTATGTGTGTTGTGTGTGTGTGTGTGGTGTGTGTGTGTGTGTGTGTGTGTATTGTTTTTGTTTTTTCCTCTTGCTTTCTCCTGTTTCTTCACTTGTCTTCTACTTTTTTCTTGCTTATCTTCCACTTTCTCCATCTTTTCCTAATCTTTCATTTCTTGTCTTCTGCTTTTCTGATTATTTCGTTTCATTGTTTTTAGCTTTTTCTTCCCTTGCCTTCTGCTTTTCCCCCTTGTCTTCTGTTTTTTTCCCTTTTTCCTGCCTTTTCTTCCATTTTTTTCCATTTTTTCCTTCCTTGTCTTGTTTTCTATTCTTTTCCTCCCCTGTCTTCTGCTTTTTCCTTTTCTTTCATATCTTTTCTTCCACTTTATTTCTCTCCCTTGTCTTCTTTTTTTCTCTCCCCCCCCTCCTTGTCTTCTGATTTTTCCTTTTTTCCTGCCTTTTTCTTCCACTCTTTTCATTTTTCCTCCTTTGTCTTCTGTTTTACTATTCTTTTCCCCTTTTGTCATTCTTCCTTCTTACCACAAATACAAAGCACATCAATACAGCATCTTTTCTTTTATCAGTATCAAAGCTAAAACACCAAGGATATTTCCTTAGCTGAAACTTACCCTGAAATCCTCAACTG
>NC_051390.1:9525739-9530739 GCF_015228065.2 Penaeus monodon | reverse complement strand
CCCGAGGGAGAACTACTAATCTAAACTTTCGGGACGCATTCTTGTACAATTTCCCTTTTTCATTGCTTTTGGTTACTTCTTATTTATCATCTCTTCCTCTCTGCTCTCCAGGCAAGGGTTTCGGTTCTGTGAGTGTATAATGCTTGCTTCACTGTTTCTGTATCCAAATCCCTCTCTCATTGTTTCGCCCTCGCCCTCTCTCTCCCTCTCTCCCTCTCCTTCCCATTCTCCTTCTTTCTTCCTCTTCTTCGCCCTCTCCGTCCCCTTCTCTCTATACCTCCCCCTATAACTCTCCCACCCCTTCTCCCTCTCCCTCTTCTTCGCCTTCTTCCTCTTCTCTCTAACTTTCCCTCCCTCTCTCCCTCACCCTCCGTCTCTCCCTTTCCCTCTTCCTCTTCTTCGCCTTCTTCGCCTTCTTCCCCTTCTCTCTCCCTCTCCCTCCCTCTCTCCCTCTCCCTCCCTCTCTCCCTCTCCCGGTCATTTCACTTACCATCTGTTTTTCCCCAATCACTTCCAAACTCTCGCCCGCAAAGAGCACGGAGGAAGCCCTCGCCAGGCCCTTTCGCCTCTCATGCACCTCCTCGACCCCGACCCCCCCCCCCCCCTCCACCTCCTTTACATGAAACTCGACCTTTCCTTTCACTAGGACACTTCCCCATCCCACGGCGCCCGCCACCCCACCCCAGCCACCCCCTTCATTAAACAATTTACTTCTCCTTTTCTCCTTCTCCCTTCCCACTTCCTTCGTCCACTTCCCCCAGTACTTTCTCCTTTTTTTCCTATTTTTTTATCTTATTTTATATATATTTTTTTTCTATTCCTTCCTTGTACTATTTGCTTGTCCCTGTTTCTTCTCCCTCCTTCCCCTCCCGTTCCACCCGTTCCCTGCGCAATTCCCCCAATTCTCATTCCTTCCCTCCTCCCTTTCTTTCTTTCTTCCTCCCTGGCACTCCCTCCTTTCAAACCACCGATGCTTCTCACTTCCCTCTCCCGTCCACTCCTTTGCGTCAATTTCTTACCTCTACTCTTTTTCCTTCATTCCTTCCTTCCTTCCTTCCTTCCATCTATCCATCCATTCCTTCCTTCTATCCATCCACCCATCCTTCCTACAATCAATCCATCCATCCATCCATCCATCCATCACCCATCCTTCCTTCCTTTCTTCTATCCATCCATCCACTCATCCTTCCTTCCTTTCTTCTATCCATCCATCCATCCACCCATCCATCCACTCATCCTTCCTTCCTTTCTTTCCATCATCCATCCATCCATCCATCCTTCCCTCCCTCCTCCTCGCGACGTCCGCACGCATTCCGCCCTCCTCTCTTCCTTCAGGCAAATTCCTTGTTGAGCTGTTTCTTTCTGCCTCCCTGAGCCTCCCCGTGATGAGTTACCTCCCCCTTTCTTTCCCTTTGGAGCAGGGATAATCTCGCCGAGCCTCCTTGGCATGACGAGACAATTCCTCCCTTGATCCCCCTTCCCACGACGATATAACCCCGGGCACTGCTCCCTTAAAACCTTCTGGGGTTGATATCTTTACCAGCTCTCCCCTTCAGGTTTTTCTCCTCTCTCTCTCCTCTTGCCCCCCCCCCCCTTGTCATCTTTTCGAGTACTTTCGTTCTCCCTCTCTTATTTCCCTAAGTTTGACCCCTAACCCTACCCCTACCCCTACCTTTACCCCTACCCCTTCCCCTTCCTATTCTCTTTCTCCCTCCCTCTTTCTTCATTTCTATCTCGTTTATCTCTATTCTGGTTTTCGCTTCCACCTTTTCTTTAAATCTTTTTGTTCTCTTGTCGCTCAGTGTGCTTCTGCCTGTGTCTGCTATGTTCAATATCATCTCCCCGCAACATTTTATTTCTCTTTTACATCGCTCTCTCTCTCTCTCTCTCTCTCTCTCTCTCTCTCTCTCTCTCTCTCTCTCTCTCTCTCTCTCTCTCTCTGTTTCCTTCTCCCTCTCTCTCCCACTTCAGCCCCTCCCAACGTCCACGCTTTCTCTCTCTTGCACTCTTTTCTTCTCCATCACCCTCTTCCTCTCCCGTCCCCTTCTCTCTCTCCCTCTCCCTCTCCCTTCCCCTCTCCCTCAATCTAAATGTAATTTTCCCCTGGCGCGAGGTTTATTACGGGAACCTCCCTGTTATTATACTCTTGGCCGAGACAATACCCGCAGCTGAAATGGGTTTACGATTTCCCGATAATTTGTGATTAAGCGTTTTCCTCGTTCTCTCACAGCACCCCTATACGAGCGCGCGCATACACGCACGCGCACACACACACAAATACACACACACACATCACACACACACACACACACACCACACACACACACCACACAACACACACACCGCACACACACACACACACACACACACACACACACACCACACACACACACACACACACACACACACACACACACACACACACGACCACACACACACACACACACACACCACACACACACACACCACGCACCACACACACACACACACACACACACACACACACACACACACACATACATACATGTATCACTACAGATTTATGTATATGTATCTGTGCGTGCAGCTTCGTGTATGCGTGTATGTGCGTTTTGGGCAGAATAAAGTAAACAAATCTCAACCTCCAACATCCCCAACCAGCACAAACATGAGCTTGTGTGACTGACAGATATGCAAAAAAGTCCCTCTGAACTGCAATTCAACCGTTAATGTTCGCCGCCTGTCTGTTACATAAAGATTGAATTAAAATATCGTTGTTGACTTTCCGCAGAAAACTCTAATAAATCTAATTCACAAACAGAGAGAGAGAGAGAGAGAGAGAGAGAGAGAGAGAGAGAGAGAGAGAGAGAGAGAGAGAGAGAGAGAGAGAGAGAGAGAGAGAGAGAGAGATTTAAAATATCGTTGTTGACTTTTCGGAGTAAACTTTAATAAATCTAATTCACAAACAATGAGAGGTGAAATTGAGATGAGATTGAGATTGAGAGAGAGAGAGAGAGAGAGAGAGAGAGAGAGAGAGAGAGGAGAGAGAGAGAGAGAGAGAGAGAGAGAGAGAGAGAGAGAGAGAGAGACTGAGACAGAACAAAAACAGAAACAGAGACCGAGAGAGAGAAGAGACAGACTGAGTCAGAAACAGAGACCGAGCGAAAGCGAAACTCTGACTGACAAACACAAGAAGAGCATACCATACGCGAGGTCATTCTTCCCCTAAACCACATTAAATCCCACCAAATAGGTGAAAAAGAACATTTAATTAATCAAAGGTAATCAAACAAGGATCGGAATCGAACATGACCAAACTGTCTGTCGTCTCACTGTCGCAAGTTTATCCGAAAAAATACAAATGTTCTCTCTATATGACAAGGAGCATACTGGCCATAGCGGGTCCATTCTCACGACATTAATAACGACGATAATAAAAACAAGAATCAGAATCATCATATTCATTCCAATAATACCTAATAACAATGATAATGATAGTGGGACTAATAATAGTAATAATAATAACGACAATAACAATTACAACAAGAACAACAATAACAAAATAATATATTTTGCGAAGTTTTCGTTATCAATAATAACAACCGATGACGACACACACAAAGAAAACGATCTTCCCCAAATAAAAATCAGCTGATATGGCCATGTTCCGTCGCCCAAGTCAACAAACTTGTCGAGTCGTGTTCGGCGCTGGCCATGTATGCTTAAGAGGATTAGAAGTGGAAGAGACGAAATACAAAAACAGGGGCGAAAGGAAGTGGATGGAAAGAAGTGAAGAGGGAGAGAGGGAGAGAGAGAGAGGGAGAGGGAGATGAAGTGGAAGGAGGAAGGGGTAGGGATGGAGGGTTAGGGGAAAGAGAAAGGGAGGGCGAGGAGGAAAGGGAAGATAAAAAAAGGAGGTAAGACGGGGAAGGGAGAAAGAGGGTAAGAAAGGAAATAATATCGGACAGCTGAGGGGAAGCAAGGAGGGGAAGCATGACAATATTTACGAACATATGGAAACCAGAAAAAATAACAATCAAAGAACTTTTTCTTGGAACAAAATACCTACGGACTGATAAACATCATCTCCGACAACATGAATACCATCTTCAACATCAGCATTAATAATCACATAAAAAAAAAAAACTTCCCCCCCTAAAAAAAAGTACCTGCACCACCTAAAACAAAAACAGCAAAACACCACCACCACCACCACTAACAACAACAACAACAACAACAACACCGGCACCAACAGCCGCACCATAAATAATCTAGGAAACACCAGCTGTAACGTGGCTGGAATTCAAGTTCCAGATGACTGTTCTTAACAGGGCTCCCTTTTCCCCCCGGGGGCAGATTGGGAATTACCCCGAGTTGGACGGACGAGAAGGGGAGGGAGGACGGCGGAGGAGGAAAGGGAAGAGGAGGAGGAAGAGTAGAAGGAGAAGGAGGAGGAGGAGGGGGAGGAGGAGGAGGAGGGGGAAAGGGGGAGGAGGGAGGAGGGGAGGAGGAGGGGAGGGGGAGGAGGGGGAAAGGGGGGGAGAGGAGGAGGGGAGGATGGGGAGGAGGAGGAGGAGGAGGGGGAGGAGGAGGAGGAGGAGGAGAGGAAGGGAGAAAAAGGGGGAAAAGAAAAAAATAAAATAAAATAATAACAAAAAAAAAAAAAGAAGAAAGGGAAAAAAAGGGAAAAAAACAGCAAAAAATAAAAAACAAAAACACAATAGTAAAAAACAAAAAAAAAAAGTAATAACAAAAAAAATAATAATAATATGAGGAAAAGAATGCGTTTGAGGAGAGAAAGATAAATTATGAAATGTGAGGGGAGTAAGTTTAAAAATTGGGATGAATGTGAAGAGAAAGAAACGAGCGAGGGAGAAAAGAAAAGTGTGAAAAAGAGGGGTAGTAAAAAAGACTGAGGGGAGAATTGTTAAAGAGGAGGGAGGAAGGGGAAGGGGAAGGAAAGAGAAGAAAGAGAGAAGAGAGAAAGAGAGAGAGAAAGAGAACAAAAGAGAGAGAGGGAG
>NC_051390.1:9506329-9516329 GCF_015228065.2 Penaeus monodon | reverse complement strand
CGGCGGCCGATGACCTACTTTTTAGCGGAGCGGCAAGCTTGCTCAACCGATATTTATAAATTTCCGATTGGAAAACCGTGTCACTTTGCTGCTTCTGCCCCCCCCCCCCTCCCCGGCCTTCGTTCCCACTCTCAGCAGGTAGATGATTGTAGATAGTGGTGGTCCTTCCCACATGGATATAATTCACTGATTTTTAAGTTAGTTTGTGTATTTATTTGTATGGTTGTTTATTCGTTTTGGCATGTTTCGTAATTCTATTATATGTGTGTTCTCTATTCTGTTGTTTAATTTCATATGTTTTGATTTTGTTACAGTAGGTGGTATACCCTTGCACCGTACCTACATATTAATTGTGATAAACTTCTTGTTTTATCAGAAACGTGCGATGGTTATGACAGTTTTATGATGGTTTACAATGAATGTGCGGTTATTTGATGATAAACTTATTGATTTACTATGTTTACATCGCCTTAGCCATATCAGCTTTCTTTCTTTCGTAAGTTTATTGCCTGTAATGCATTTCCTTTTTCTTGGGATATCTATTATGGTACCTTTTGAAACCCCGTAGTTTGAAGTGAAACATGGGTAGCAAAGGCCGTAGAGTTATGCAATGCCTCATGGTAGTGAGATATGGGTAGAGGAAGTGACAGTAGTGTTTCCACATACAAAAAATGTCTTTGCTTCATTTTATAGGAAAATAAATAACTAAAAAGGTCGGTAAATGGGGTGAAGAGCTTGAGAAAATTGAATTGCAAAAATAAAAGTGGAGAGTGAAGAAAGTATGCGCGTAGTCAGTGAAGAAGGGAAGGAAAGGAGAGAAGGCGTGGTAAGAGTTGAGCAAGTGGAAGGAACGTGGAGACAGAAAAAGAGAGAAGAGGAAGCGGAAAAGGAAGGAAGGGTTCATGGAGGGTGGAGGAGAGTGGTGGCGTTGGTGGAGGGAGGGAGGGAGGGAGGGACACTTGCATTATTAAACACCCTTGGGAAGGCGGCCCGGTAGCGCAGGTCACCCGGCTAGTAGCGGCGTTTACCCGTGCTCCTTCCTGCTAGTGCACCGCGCGCCCTCTCCGCTGCGTGACGTTCAGCCTCGTCCCGCCCGCACCGCTCGGCCCGCTCAGCCGCCCTGACCGCAAGCCGCGCCCGCACGCACCGTCGCGTCGGCCCGCCCTGACCGCACGCCCGTTGCTGCGTTATAGGTCCTCTGTTTTTTTTTTTTTTTATTATTACATTTTTTTCCTTATCCCATCTCGTTCATTGTCCCCGCCACACCACGCAACGCCACGGCACCCCGCCTCGCCGCCAGGGCCGCTGCTCCTCGACCTCGCCCTCGGCTGTTGGTACAGGGGGGAGGGGGGGGGGCACGCACACGGCCTTGCTGTTTTCTCCAAAGACCAGGCTGTTTGTATTTGTGTTTGTAGGTGTAGTCGGGCTTTGCTCTGCTGCCGCCAAGTCTACTTTTGTCTAGGAGTTACTTATCAATAGCTTACATATGGTGGCTTTGCTGATAGACTTTACTTAGGCATCTGAAGCAAGACGGTAGTTTGTGAATTTCGACTTCAGAATAATCGGTATTTTTTATTACTCGCTTTTTTTTATGATAATTGGTTCCTATATGGATTCATATAGCAAGATGAGGAACCAACGAGTACACTTATTATTCTGATGTAAAAGTCAAGCAGTGAGGAAAATATAAGCTATGTATTTTCTTCCTTTTTTTGGCACCAGAAGCGAACTTTGCCTCACGACCTTTGACTTCCTAGGCCAGTCACCCTAGTGTTTTTTGTTGTTTTGTGTTGTTTTGTTTTGATTTTCCGTGCGCGCATGTGTTTGTAGGTGTGCGTGTGTATTTGCCTGTTCTCTTAGATTCCTTTGGATGTTAATACGGTACATTTTTTTGTGTAGATGTTTTTATCTTTTTTTTATTAGCGCTTTGTTTTGATTGCTGGTTAATTTAGTTTGATAGTAAGTGCACAGATTGTTAGCAGTAGCGAAGTACATAACATCGCGTTGTAGAAAACTTTCCCTATGTGAGTGCAGTTCTTGAAGTGTTACCACTTAGCTTCTCGGTTACTGTATTCATGGTCTTGTGTATCTTGATATCAGCAACTTCATTCTTCAGCATTGTGCATACATACACGTATAAGCTACATATATAAACACATACAGACACCTCCCTGTATATACGTTTTTTTCACGCCATTAAACAAAGCTATCGTTTTCGAACGCCCCATGCAGACAGGACGTTCGTTTCGCAAATGGACTGTTGCCTCGAGCTACCATGGGCGTTGAATCCTATACATCCCCAGCAGTCATCAGGTCCCCTTGAAAATTGTGTTACCCGATTATCCGATTACCCGATTACCCGATTACCCGACGGTGTATGGTGGCCGTGCGTGTGGTGGCTGGTGGCGGTGGTGGGAGTTACCGTGATCTATTGAGTGTTTGTGCTAAAATGTGTTTTGTGCTCGATCCAGTCAGTGTTCCATTTTGATGGTGAACCCCCGGGGAGTGTACGGGAGGAAAGGAGCCAAGTGTTTGTGAACCTGAACCCTCGGAGTTCGATCCTGAAGCGTTCGGATTCCCTTCCCTCTTGGGCGTGGATTCCCTCGCCCCTTCTTCTGCTGCAAAGGTAAGGAAGTCTCAAGTCCTGAAGTTTGGGGCAGCGATCTGTGGTTGTGGATATAGGCCTGTATATTTATTTTCTACGTCTACACTACTCTTCGCTTGTTGATTCAAATCGTGTGTTGAGGGAAGGATACTTTGGTGAATTCTGCTGTAAAACAGACAAAGGATATTGGATAAGCTAATGATACTATAATGATAAGTTACGAAACAAATCCTTGAGTATTTATCATGAGTATTTTACGCTGTAGCAGATTAAGTCGTTTAACGTAGAAAGTATGCATTTGTGAATATACTATGTAATTGGTTTTGTGTATTTTGTTACGCTGCTCTAACTAGGCATATCATATTCAGCTCTAGAAACAAAAAAGTGTGGATGTACACGTAGGGTGAGGAAATTGTGTGTGTGTGTGTGTGTGTGTGTTGTGTGTGTGTGTGTGTGTGTGTGTGTGTGTGTGTGTGTGTGTGTGTGTGTGTCTATATATGCAGGTTATAGTTTACAGAGCTTGAAACAATAGCAATTTGGTGTGCAGGAACAAATTAAGGTGTCTGGGTCTGGAGAACAGAGGGTTATGTTCTAGTCTGTGCAGAACAGTTATTGAACGGCGTTCTTTATAAGCGCCTGGGGGACACTTTTATGCCGTGCATTCTGGAATGTGCTTGTAATTTGTAGGGAACAGATAGTTTCATAATGATTTAAAACTCAAGGTCCGGCCTAGGATTATACATGCATGCAAACATACATACTTATATTCAACTATCTATCTATCTATCTATCTATATAGATATGTCGTGCGCGTGTGTGTGTGTGTGTGTGTGTGTGTGTGTGTGTGTGTGTGTGTGTGTGTGTGTGTGTGTGTGTGTGTGTGTGTGTGTGTGTGTGTGTGTTTTTTATATATATATATATATATATATATATATATATATATATATATATATATATATATATTTATAATATATATATATATTTATATATATATATGTGTGTGTGTGTGTGTGTGTGTGTGTGTGTGTGTGTGTGTGTGTGTGTGTGTGTGTGTGTGTGTGTGTGTGTGTGTGTGTGTGTGTGGTATGTTGTGTTATATATAATTTATATATATATATATATATATATATATATATATATATATATATATATATATATATTGTATATATATATATGTGTATATGTATATGTTTATATATATATACACTCATTTATGTATATATGTAAACGCACACACACACACACACACAGAAAAAAAGAAGTGGGGAAGGACTGAGAGGATTGTTAATCCTAAGGCATGTGCAGTAGGTCAGAGGTTCCAGTACAAAGCTTCGTGGTCTTAAGGTTATATAGATGTAGGGTATTATTAAACTGACTTCGCCAACTTTCTGTCTCGCGAACATTCTCCGTCTCCCTTCCTTTTCTTGCGAACTTTCCCCATTTCCCTTTCCCCTTCTCCTCCTCTGTTTCCTTTCTCCGCCGAGCTTCATTCAAATCCTCCTGTTCTTATGGCTCTTGGTAGACCGTGGCCGACTCTGCAGGCCATACAGGCAGCCTTTTACCAAGTCGTTACCCTCCCGTTAGACCTACCTTGCACCTCCTTCTTCTGGTCCCTCTCCCCTCATATCTATCTGTCTCTCTTTCTTTCTTTTTCTCTCACATTCTTTCTTTCTTTCTTTCTTTCTCTCTCTCTCTCTCTCTCTCTCTCTCTCTCCTCTCTCTCTCTCTCTCTCTCTCTCTCTCTCTCTCTCTCTCTCTCTTTCTCTTTCTCTTTCTCTTTCTCTATTTCTTTTTGCACCCTCCCCCGGTCCCCCTTTTACCCTCTTTCCCTGGTCCCTCTCCCTTATCTCTCGTCCTCTCCCCCTCTCCCCCCTCTCCCCCTCTCCTTTGAAAATTTCATTAGGATTCCTCTTTCGTATGTAAATTGAGTCAGTTTTTAAACCCTCGCAGAAACTCATGCTCTCTCTCTCTCTCTCTCTCTCTCTCTCTCTCTCTCTCTCTCTCTCTCTCTCTCTCTCTCTCTCTCTCTCTCTCTCTCTCTCTCTCTCTCTCTCTCTCTCTCTCTCATTCTTTTACCCATGCCTGTCTCTATGTCTCTGTCTCCATCTCGGTTATATACTCGGTGATAAAGATAATTACAATAATTATGTTAGAGGTAATGATAATTAGAATATTGGCAGTGTTTATGACTTCAACTGTAATGATAATAACGTTCGAAGATATTAACGATAATGATGGTGCTTTAAAGATAATGATGGTAACTGCAACGGCATATTTAATGACATAAATAGTAGTAAATGGGTTCGGCCAAGTAAAGAATTTCCCAGGTTTTACAGTCTGGCCAGAGAGTACAGCGCACGCCATTAAATGCAGAGATAACACGCATTTTTGTGGTTGTGATCAATTAACAGGGACATTAACTTCGATCATGTGTCCGCCTGTGTATGTGCGTGTGTGTGTGGGTGTGAGTGTGCATCATCGTGTGGGCGTGTGTGCATCATCGTGTGGGCGAGTGTGCATCATCGTGTGGGCGTGTGTGCATCATCGTGTGGGCGAGTGTGCATCATCGTGTGGGCGTGTGTGCATCATCGTGTGGGCGTGTGTGCATCATCGTGTGGGCGTGTGTGCATCATCGTGTGGGCGTGTGTGCTGAAGAAAGACACCCACAGTAAGAAATGTTTCTGTTCTCCGTTTCATCTCTGTGCACACGTTACTGTGTTTGCGTTTGCGTTCATAAATAATGAATGTCTTTTAAGGCCCGAAGTTTAGCACGGACTTGAACTTGCGTCAGTGAACAGGATAATAGAAAAATCCCCTTGCAGTGGAATTCAACTTTCATCGTCTTCTACTCTGTCTCGTAGATAAGGTGTGCGTGTGCGCGGAGCAATCATCAAATTGATTTTCGCCGTTAGCATTTGGGACCTATAAAATTATGAACCTTTAAAAAATTGGAGTTTTTTAATAAAGAGTTTAAAAAAATGTTATTTATGGAAAGGGAAGAGAGGAAGAGGGAGGAGGAGAGGGAGAAGGGAAATAAAAATGAAAAGTGAGAGGGGAAAGGAAGAGGGAGAAGGGAGGAGAGAGGAAGGGAAGGGGAGGGGAAAGAGGAAGAGGAGGAGAGGAAGGGGAAGAGGTGGGGGAGAGGAGAGGGAGAGGAGGGGAGAGGGAGAGAGAGAGAAGAGAGAGAGGAAGGAGAGAGAGAAGAGAGAGATGGGAAAAGAGAGAGAGAGATGGAAAGAGAGAGAGAGGGAAAGAGAGGGGAGAGTGGAAGAGAGAGAGGATGGAAGAAGAGAGGGGAGATGGAAGAGAAAGAGAGATGGAGAGGAGAGAGAGAAGAAGGGCGAGATGGGAAGAGGGGAGAGGGGATGGAAGAAAAGAGAGATGGAAGAAAAGGGGATAGAGAATGGAAGAGAGAGGAGAGATGGAAGAGAGAGAAGATGAAGAGAGAGAGAGAGGAAGAAAAGGGAAAAGAGAGAGAGAGAAGAGAAGAGAGAGAAAGATAAAGAGAGAGAATAAGGAGAGAAGAGGGAAGAAGAGAGATGGAAAAGAGAGAGGAAAATGAATGGAAAAAGAAGATGGAAAGAGAAGAAGAGGAAAGAAGGGGTGAGAGAGAAGAAGAGGGAGAGGAGAGAGAGAGGAAGATAGGGGAAGAGAGGAGAGGAGAGAGAAGAGATGGAAAAGGAAAGCGGAGAGAGAGAGGAAGATAGAGATGAAAAGAGAGACGAGGGGAAGAGAGAGGATGGAGGGGAGAGAGAGAGAAAAGAGGGAGCAGAGAGGAGAAGGAGAGACGAGAAAGGAAGAAAGAGAGAGATGGAAAGAGAAGATGGAAAAGAGAAAAAGAGAGAGGAAGAGATGAAAAGGGAGAAAAAGAGAAAGGGAGAATGAAAAGAGAGAAGAGGGAAAGAGTGGAAAAAGGAAGAAGAGATGGAAAAGAGATAAAAAGAGATGGAAAAAGAGATGGAAAAGAGAGATGGAAAAGAGAGATGGAAAAAAAGAGAGATGGAAAAGAGAGATGGAAAAGGGAAGAGAATGGAAAAAAAGAGATGGAACAGAGAGATGGAAAAGAGAGGAGAGAGAGGAGAGAGGGGAGAGAGATAGGAGGAGGAGAGAGAGAGAGGAGAGAGAGAGAGAGAGAGAGAGAGAGAGAGGGAAAGAGAGAGAGAGAGAGATGGAAAAGAGAGAGAGAGAGATGGAAGAGAGAAATGGAAGAGAGAGAGAGAGAGGACGAGAGGGGGAGAGAGAGAGAGAGGGAGAGGAGGAGAGGAGAGAGAGAGAGAGAGAGAGAGAGAGAGATGGAAGAGAGAGAGTTCCCAACATTTCGGTTGTTGCCATGTTACTGTTGTACAAATGAATGGCAATTATTTTATCATTCAGTTCGTATTTGCCTTCAGTTCCATTCCACTGGCCTGGAACATGATTTGTTCTTTTGTGAAAATTCTGTCTCTCTCTCTCTCTATCTATCTATCTATCTGTGTGTGTGTGTGTGTGTGTGTGTCTATCCCTCTCCCTTTCCTCCCTTCCTTCCTCTCTCCCTCCCCCTTCGCTTTTTCTTCCTTTGTTCTTTCATCCCAGTCTGAAGTTTACGTAAAAAATCATACATGCTTTGTATCTTACAAATGCCCATTGTAATGCAACAAAATATACCAAGAATGAGAATTCATGAAACAAACCCAAGATAAAGGTAAATAATAAAATACCATAAAAACATAAAATAAGAAAAATATGTTAAAAATAAACACTAAAACACGCCCGCTGCATGGGAAGGGCGGCCGGAGCAGGGTCATCGGTTGCAAGCCCAAATCCTTTTGCGGTTGCAGTCTGTGTTGAACCATGCCCGGCTCTGGTCCTTGTCCTTCGTCGCTTCTGTTCGTATCATCTTCTAACTTTTTGTTTTGTTTCTTTTTCTTATTTTCGTATCTCTTTTTTCTATTCTTTCTTCTTCTTTTCTTTCTATCTTCTTTCTTCTATCCTTCTGCTTCCTTTGTTTCGTCTGTTTTTTTCTTTTTCTTTTCATCTTCTTTCTCTTTATTTTCTCTACTTTTCTCTCATTCTTATTCTCCTTTTCCCACACCACTCTCTTTACTTTCGTCATTCTTCCTCCTCCTCCTCCTCCTTCCTCCTCCTCCTCCTCCTGCCTCCTCCTCATCCTCCATCGCTTACTCCTCCTCCACTCTCCTCCTCTGCCTTTGTTACAAGATACCTACCGTCATAGCTAGGGCTTAATGAATGAAAGGTTTATCTTCCCTCTATTACTCCTCCTCCTCCTCCCTCCTCCTCCTCCTCCTCCTCCCTCCTCCTCCTCTCCTTCCTACTCCTCCTTCCTCCTCCTTCCTCTCCTCCTCCCTCCTCCTCCTCCTCACTCCTCCTCATCCTCCTCCTCCTCCTCCTCCTCCTCCTCCTCCTCCCTCCTCCCCTCCCCTTCCTCCTCCTCCTCCTCCTTTGTTTCAAGCTACCTACCGTTCATAATTATGCTTTAATCAATGAAAGGTTTATTCTTGATGTGTGTGTGTGTATGTATGTATGTATGCCTGTATGTATGTATGTATTTATGTGTGTTTCTCTGCTTTAAGAGCTAGCATCGTCTTCCAAGATCTGTTTTGGGATCAAGCGGCTTGTAGAACTCGATCTTGTCTCTTGATTTTTACAACGAATAAACTTGCAGAGAACTTAGAGATGTTTATTTGTTGAAGCATGGTGGGTTTTGTGAGTATCCATAGGCTTATATTATAATTAACACGAATAAAATTTCCGTAGCCTCCGTTATTGAAAATCACCGACAGGGATTCTCTCCATCGACGAGCGACCGGATTCGAAGAAAGAAAAGTCAAAAAGGGAAAAAAAAGGAAATCGAACAAATTAACAGCAAATTGTAAGAAAAGTGACGCACGGTTAACAGCGCCACATAAACCGTATTCGGAGATTGGAAATCGAGTTAAAAAGAAAGAAGGCAAACAAATAAAGACACACGGTTAAAAGCACCACATAAAATCCGGGGCCGGTGTTTGGTCAGCTTAACTACGCCGCCGTCGGAAGTCATCGTCGTCTTCTTTGTCATCGTCATCGTCTTCGCCATCGTCATCGTCGTCATTATCGTCATCGTCATCGTCGCCGTCATCTTCGTCGTCATCGTCATCTTCGTCGTCATCGTCATCGTCATCGTCATCGTCGTTGTCATCGTCATCGTCGTCAGCCCCGTCGGAAGTCGTCGTCACCGCGCTTCCCGTGTGTAGAGGGTTCGGTTCATCTCTTAGGGCGGGTATTGATCAGTACTTCAGTGGGCCAGTGGGTTACGGAGGGGACCCGGGGTGGGTGGGGTGGGGGCTCGGGTCGGAGGGGGAGGGAGGTGTGTGGGGGGATGGGGAAGGAGGTGGGAGGGGGGGCGAGTGGGAGTGTGGGGAGGTGGATGGGGGAGGTGGATGGGGAGGAAGATTCGTTGGTAGGGGGGGGAGGTGGATGGGATAGTAGCAAGTGGGTTGGGTGGATAGGGAAGGAGGTAGGGTGGGAGGGTGGGAGGGTGGGGAGGTAGGGAGGAGAAAGTGAGTGAAATGTTGACTGGCAAAGCTGTGTTGACGGGGGAGGAAGGGGTTGGGTGACACTCCCTTTTTCTTCTTCCTCTTCTTTTCTTTTTCTTTTCTTCTTCTTCTTCTTCTTCTTCTTCTTCCTCTTCCTCTCTTCTTCTTCTTCTTCTTCTTCTTCTTCTTCTTCTTCTTCTTCTTCTTTTTTCTTCATCTTCTTCTTTTCTTCTTTTCTTCTTCTTCTTCTTCCTCTTCTTCTTTTTCTTCTTCTTTGTCAATTTTTATATGCTGTTGTAGACGGAGTTGGTAGGTTGGGACTCGATAGTTGGAAAAAGAAGGTGAGAGGAAGAAAGTAAATGAAAGAGAGAGAGAAAGGAAGAAAGAAAGGGAAAAACAGGCGAGGAGAGATGTGTAGAAAGAGTAAAACTGGGATAATAGGGGGATGATAATAGGCGGAAGGAAGGAGGGTAAGAGAGGGAGTGTGGATAGAGACGGGAGATGGGTGAGGAAGAGAAAAAAATGAACAGGAGGAAAGAGGGAGAGGAAGGGGAAGGGGAAGGGGAAAAGGAAGAGGAAGAGGAAGAGGGAGAGGGAGAAGGAGAAGGAGAGAGAGAGGGAGAAGGAGAAGGAAAGGGAGAGCGAGAGGGAGAGACAGAGAGAGAAAATAAAGAAGTCAGAAACAGGCAGGCCTGCTGGCTGGCAGGCAGGAAGGCAGACAGACAGACAGACAGACAGACAGACAGACAGACAGACAGACAGACAGAAGACAGACAGACAGACAGACAGACAGAGACAGACAGACAGACAGGACTGACAGACAGACAGACAGACAGACGACGCGACGACAGACAGACAGGACAGACAGACAGACAGACAGGAG